>NC_133872.1:4007442-4301077 GCF_044706935.1 Curcuma longa | reverse complement strand
ATTCTACCCCATGAACAAGAATAGGTATATATATATATATATATGTATATATTCGACCCCATCTGATCAGTAATTGCACACTGAATAGGAATATATATATATACAGGTGGAACGATGCCATGACTGGTGTAGTTCCTGATGATGAGGAGGTCTTTTACACTGTGGAGTTTCTTTGGACTGCTGCCACCGTGGAGGAGTGGAAGAACTTTGAAGCCCGTAACAATGAAATATTAGAGTTCTGCGATCGACAAGGGATCAAATTCAAGAAGAATTTGCCTCATTATACGACGCAAGCAGATTGGGAAAGACACTTCGGATTAGCTAAGTGGGAAAAGTTTGTCCAGTTGAAGCAGAGATATGACCCCAAGGCAGTGTTGTCGCCGGGGCAACAGATATTCAGTACTGTAATTGAACATCAAGCTTAGCACGCAAGCATGCATCAGGAAGGTCGTCGTCTAGTTGAATAAATTTGATGTTCAAACTTGATAAAATTCGTTTAATAATAAAAATATATATAAAATAAATCATTTATGTTCGTTTTTCTTACGAATAATTTATAAATAAATTTATTTATTAATTCAACTAAAATTTAATTAATTATATATATATATATATATAATTTTTATTAAAATATATAAATTTGTATAATCTAAAATTATTCATAATAAATTTGAAATAAAAAAATTTAGTTTGATAAGAACAACCTCGATAAATAAATAAATATTTCGAATAATGAAATGCAAAGTGCATGACACTTGTAAAGGAAATTCTAACTTTCTAAAATAATATCTAAATGTCTATCTAAGGGTATTAAAATAGATTTGAAACCAATACCTACTATAGATAATTTTGCAATTGACGTGTATAAGTTCTATAATAAGTGCTAAATTTATCAAATAGTATATTTATTTTTCATTCAACCTACTTCGTCGAACCCTTTACCACTCAAACCTTTAGTGAATTGGAAGTAATCCAATTGACTATAAGTGATCCTAATCACTTAGCTATGATTCCAATTAATTGGTCGGTCGCAGTCAAATATCGTGACCAAAAGTGCTTTATGACTTTATATGAATCAAATAAAAAAAAAGAATAGAAGCAAGAGAAAAAAAGATTATAAACAAAATCACGAGAATTCTAGGAGTCCAATAGTGCCCATTTTGACATAAATTTGACCTTACAGAAGTTCAAAATCCCTAAAAAAAGACAAACTCAAGAGAGCTCCAAGAGTACAATCACTAAAAAATAAAAGATTTTTTAGAGATAAAAATTAGCGATGAAAATTTTTCTCCACCATAAAGAGAATAATGTGAGAACAAAACAACAATTTAATCTTTTTATTATTTTTTTATCAAGTTAGGATTTTGAAAATATTTTTATCTTTGCAATGCTAGAGTCTTGAGTCTATTTAAATACATGATTAGTTGTTTTAGGATTTTTAATTTTTGATCAATAATATTTGCTGCCGCACTATTTCTTTTCAAACGTTGAGTTTGGTTGTCTATATCTTAATATTCTGTATAATCAATAGGTTGTGGAAGATTACTTTTGGTATTTGTGCGTGAATCAACTGATTCAATAATTATCTGTTGCATCAGGTATCAGAGCGAGGTTGATCTTGTGGAGTCAGTCATCATCTCCTTCAAGAACGATGTGTTTTGCTTTCCTATTTCTTGATATTATACTGAATCAATAGGTTGTAAAGATTGTTTCCGATATTCATACGTGAATCAATGGATTCAATAGCTTTCCGTTGTATCACACCGAGAAGATAGCAACGCGTTGATAACACTTCTGACGATCATATGACTAACAATTCGAGGGTAAATTTTCTCAACCATAAAGAGAATGATACAAAAATAAAAGAAAATTTTAGTCTTTTATTATTTTTGTCAAGTTATGATTGTGAGAGTATTTTCGTCTTTGCAATGTTAAAGTCTTGAGTCTATTTAAACACATGATTAGTTGTTTTAGAATTTTTTAATTTTTGATCAATAATATTTGTGATCACGCTGTTTCATCCCAAACGTTGAATTTAGTTGTCTATCTCCTAGTATTCTATGGAATCAACAAGCTTTAGAAGATTACTTTCGGTATTTATGCACAAATCAACAGATTCAATAATTATCTGCTGCATCAGGAACCTTGTGCTTTCGTACTTTCATTTCTAAAAGGCACGATAAACTTGTTACCTCATCTTATCATTTGTAAGAGGCTTATCTCCGTCTCTGAAAATTTTTTTAAAAGGAGATACTTAATGCATTGCCCATTCATAAGCGATCTAAGATCACGAATCTTGAAGTAACAATCAGTGATTATGAACTAAGCAAAAATTCATGTGTTCGTGTATTGTGCTTTGGGTTTAGTTATTTTTTATTTCCACTGCAACACTTATAAAAAAAATTAAAATAATAAATATTTTATAAGCAATATTCACCCCCTCTTCCCTCTATCGTTTTCTCAATCCTACAACAAAGAGAGATAAATAACAAGATCAACTAAGGACAAGCAAGATGAAATCACGTATCAAGCAACAAAAGTAGAGATAATTACAGAAATAATTCTCCTTTCCCAAAAACTACATAATTGTATTATCTACTGTCATAATAATAATAATGCATAAGGTAAATATAATGTAACAACGAAAAAAATCCACCACTAATATAGAAAACTATTTCAACATTGGTATGACCATATGATTCCTGTTGGGATCATTGCGATGCCAGAGGAGATGAATAGCTTGTTTTGTTAGGTTGTATATGTAGTGGAAATAGAAGGAAGAGCAAGTAGGGATTTTACTTAATTCATAATCTAATCCAAGCCTATTTCCTAATACTACCATTATTATACTTTCTCCTTATCGGAAATTTTCTAAGGCAAAGAAATCTCTTACAATAACAGTTTCATCTACAAAATGTTGAGCAAAAATAATAAAAGGAGAATGAGAAAAGAAAATCTATTCCAAAGACAAGCCTCTCCATCTTCAAACTTTGTAAATGAGTTTCAAGTGAAAGGAAACGCACTTCTTGAGGTTCTCTCCTAAAACCTAGAACCATTATAGCCTTTATATGAGTGCCCAAATCGGATAGAGTTTTTGTAGATTCTTCAAATACAAGTCTTACAGTTCCAGTCAACTACAAATGCTTGATGTTGATTTGCCCATTGAATGGTCATCACACTTCAAATCCTTTGAATCTGCGACTGATTAGTACTTGAAATTGAATAACAGTCTACTATTTTATTCACAACAATCAACTGAGTCGAGTAGCATAATCGATTGCCAAGACTTCTGTATTCTCAAAACTTCGACCAATTAATTGCTTGACTCGACTGCTAGAGTTACTATACAAACAATGACCTTTTAATATTCCTAACAATCGACAACTGCCAAAACTCTAAAATCATTCGTGGTTTGGTCATAGCAGTTGACTGCTCTATCCTGTGCACTCAATTGTGTTAAAAGTCCACTGATTTCACAGTTTGTCTACTTCAGTCGACTACAACATTCTTATCAATCAACTGATATAGAAAAACCCAAACAAATTTGTGGTTTGGTTCAAGTAATCAACTATCGTATGCCTGACAATCAACTACTACTAATACCACAATCTGTTTTGTGGTTTAGCGATGTCTTGCTTTCTCTTATCTTCTACAACAATGATTGATACATGTATATCAGTCTACTGCTGCATTATTTCTCATCCATTCTAATAAATGGGTCACGCCTAATTTCTTTTACTCTTGTCCCTCATGTACATTGTGCTGGAGGAACCTCTTGCTCCTTGAACTTTTGTGCTTAGAGCCTTCTCATATTTAGATCATTCATCTAGCATCCGATCTGTTAGTGCTCTTTTTTTTTTTTATCAAGAATTCAATCTCCTACCTTCTTGGACTTCCATGTCAAGAGTCTTCATCTTTGGGTCTTCATCCGCCTATCATTCGATCTCCAAATTTGCTAGTGTTCCTTTTTATCAAGAATTCAGTTCTTTATTTTCTTGGACTTCCTTTACCTAACATTTGATCACAAAACCTGCTAGGACTTTCTTTTTCAAAAATGTGATATGCAACCTTCTTGGACTCATCACCTTTGTCATACTGAACACTTGATAATCATATTAGACTCCACAATTTTATCTTAATTTGAACACGGTCCAACATCAAAACTATATGCAACACTACACGCATGAGGTATAATTGCACCAACATTCCCCTTATGATCATCCATACCTCTCTATAAAATATACATCAAAATAAATATTGACTATGACTTTAGAATATCAACATAAACCATGGTAAAGAAACTTACCTCATGATGCCAAGCTTCCAAAGTAGGGATGATAAGAAACTTGATCAACTTTGTCCAATCCCAACAATGACTATAGAACAAGGACTAATCAACTAATTCATATCATTGAATACTTGCTTCGAACAACAAATCCAATCATAACACCAAGTTAACCACCAAGAAAAACTCACCTAAAGATCGTACTTTAACTCCTTATAACTCGATGACGTTTGTTATAAAGCAAATATAGCCACTTCCCTTAAGGAAAATGATAAGAAAATCCTTACAACCGTCCCAAAATTGTTTAAGAAAGATGAGCTGCGGCCAAAAGATGTCAACCCAGCATCATCCTAGAGCAATCCAAGACTGGTAATTAACCTGATCAACTAGTAATGTTATCAATTTATGCACTTAATTGCAACATTTGAGGTGCACACTGATGCCTCAAGATTTGCTATTAGTGGAGTACTTATGCGAGAGGGGCACCCATTACCTTTGAAAGCCAAAAAGCTACATGATACAAGATGCAGAAATGACTATTGTTATACATTGCCTTTGAACATGCAAAGGGGCCATTACTCGCTGACTTCACACTTCTTCGTCCTAACACGCAACATTGCCACAAGCCATATATTTGCAAACTCAAAAGAAACTCAACCCCAAGCAAGTTTGGTGACAAGATTTATTAGCATAATTCAACTACCAACTTGAGTACAAAAGCCTGGCAAGATTAATGCGTTGAATGATGTGAAAAGTGGAAGAGGAAGGTTTTTGATTTTTAATTTTGGAAAATAACAAAGCAAGAAAAGCACAACAGGAATATGATAGGCTGGGCACACAGTGTCCCCTATATTTTATAAAGAACTTACTTACACATCCATCATTTATATGCATAAGATAATCATACATATGTGTCTTCAAATTCAAATTAAGACTGGACCATAAAAACCATGTCATGCAATAAAAAAAATTTTCAACAAATAAGATCCACAAAAAGAATATCGAGTTCAAATATTTTTCGCTGAAAGTAAATTAAAATTTATTTTCACCACTTTTAAACTTAAGGAGAACTTTATATGAGGAAAATAAAACATCTGACTTTATTGAATCTGCAACCAACCACATTATTGAAATGCAAGATCTATCAACAAAAATATTAATACCATCTGGAGACCTCTTTAGTACTGACATTGACTTAATCTGACACCAATCGAGAACTCAATGGTCTGCCTCAACTTGCAAATCTGAAGGTTGAAGAAAATAGTAGATGTGAGCTCAATTCGCTAGTGAGATTAAGGAATGACACGATAAATGAATAATATATAGAGAGAATAATCCAAGGGAAATTAGCAACATTTTAATTATAAAGTATCAGTAATAATCAGCATACTTGATCCTATACCAATTAGTAGTGTCTATTGAATACAAGAAGTATAATGAAGCTGTTATCAATATTAATGTCCAAGTAGATATCCAGTGCAATTGAAATAAAAGTATAATGTAAGCACTATGATAAAATGAGATATCCAATCTAGTGTCAAATGTAGAAAAAATAAAAGCATAATAGTATTATTACACAACTTAATTTTATATATCCAACTTGAGAAATTTTATTTCTTATACGATCAAGCTTACCCTTTTCTAACAATAATAAATTATTAGACGACAATGGATTTTCTTCGCCAAAAAAGACTAATTAATTCAATGCCTTTTTGATTTTGATGGTGCGCTATGGAAAAGTATTCTGAAATATTTATATGTAGGGAGTCACAATTGCTGACTAACATGATTACATGGGATGGTAAAGCAATATAAAAGTCAAGTACTAAGAGCATACGAATCATCCTTAGAAAATAAAATTTTATATTTATAATAATTCTCAGAAACTCTATATTTTTAGCATGAAACGGTTAGCTAGTAAACTCAAATAATGCATCATATGTTACTCCTTCACCATTATCCATTAGTTCCCACTGTTACTAGATTATAATATTTGTTGGTGAAATCTCACCCTAAGTGATCGAGCAGTTCGATCATGAGTTTTGATATTTTGACAAAAGGATTAAGTTATGTTTGCTTTTGTATCTTATATGTATATGATGTTATGCAGGGTTTGATGGAATACACAGAAACTTAGTGTGACTGAGGTTGAAGATTAGCTCAATGGTTTGAGATTTATTAGAGATCGAAAAAAAAATGTTATGAAACATCTTGAGGAATCACAAGATGAGTAGCATCAAGGTGCAACTCAATTAAAGGAGATGAAATATAGGTAAAGAGTGAAGGATGATACACGGAGTGAGCCGAGAGCTCAATGCATCAAAAGCACAAGTAACATGATAGAAGATAACTCGTGAGTGAAGGCACGAAGGAGAGGTTACTTCGACACATGTGTGAAGACTTAACCATTATGATAGTCGTAGTCGACTATCCAATCGATTGAAGATTTCAATTGACTAGTGGTTGAGTTTGTATTGCCTAGTTGATTCAAGTTGATTAACCAATGAATAAAAATATTTTTATTTATGACTAAATCGATTGGACCAGAGTCAATAAACTAATAACATATACCGGTCAAAGCTAAAGGTAGATATTGATCTAACAAATCTAAGTTGTAATGGTTGGATAACCAAGGACTATAGGAAATAGTCAACTACGTTAGCCTTTGTAAAAGTGAAAATTGTAGCGATTAGATGGTAGATCCAGTGAACTGATCAATGACAATAGCAGAGTAAAAAAAGAAATTGAAGATGTTTGAAAGCTATAAAAGAAGGAGCACAAGGATCGTTAAAGGCGGGTGTTATAGCTTATTTTGATCTCTTGAACTCTTTCTTTACTAATAGTCTTAATCGTCTAGAATATAGGTCAATACATAGTCTTTTATATGCAAGAATCATCAAAAAGAGAGTTAAGAGGAGAGACACCCACCTGGATAAAAGACTCCTAAAATAATACTACATGTTCTCAAGAATTACCATAAAATCCTTCAAGATTAAACCTACAAAACATACATGAATCATCTTATACATTAATTCATAATGTCAAGGTAATTTCACAAAAATTGAGATGAAAAATATTTTTTATACCTCAATTTTCAACAAATTGAAAATTTGAATACTTTCTCTCACTCTAAGATAAGATTTAAGATTCTACTCTAACGTGTCCTTGTGATGGATCGACAACACCTCAAAATCTTAACTCTAAGAAAGAAAAGAAAACAAGGACCCTTAAGAGGGTTACTAGAAAATAAAAATTTAGTTTTCTGCGTGGTAAAAGGTTTTATAAATTTTAATACTTTACTGCCCTAAAAGAAAGGTAACTCAAAGTGATTTGAGGCTAATCATATTTAATGTGGTTCAAGAATCATTCCAAAGTCATTCAATTGAGCTCCAAATTGACCCAAACTTGCACTAAGAGAAAAGCTAACTCAAATCCTGAATGAAATGTTGGTGAAATTATTTTCCTAACTGCATGAATTCTAAAACATGATGAAATCGTATGAAAGAAAGCTATACAACAAGGATCTAGTTACGTCATGATTCTATAGTAGAAAATAAATACCAAAGGAAGACGATGAATTTGATTGCAACGGAAAAACCATCGTCTATAGGTGTCGTCCATGAATCTGAGAATCCTGCGGAAGAAGAGGGAGAGCAAGAAGGTTGGTCTTCCAGAGGAGTTAGGTTGACGACGCTGTAATCTCTTCACCAATGGAGAGGGAAGAGATATATCAGAATACCTAATCCAACGAAGACCATGCCTTATATGTATATATATATATATATGACATAATCCGTTATCAGCGCATTATTGATAATGGTTAGGATTAGCGGGTTCTATACATTTAAATCTTCCACGTCTAATAACTCAAACCCCCCATATTGCTTAGATCAGTTAATGAGTTTGGTTTTCTTAATGGCACATATCTGCATGTCACAAATAACATGTAAGCTCACCAAATGGGATATATTCCAACAATCTTTCACTTGGGATATATGTGATTTGTATATGACATACGATTAAACTTTAGTTGACGTCAACAACAATGTTGAACTTTACGGATATAAAATACCCCTGAAAACAATCTAATCCATCAACTTCATTGGTATAGGATTAAAAAGGTCATAGTTACTAGAATATGACTATAAAATGTCCGAAGTAATCACAATACCAATGTCATTAATGACATATATCAAGATGTGGATGTGTAACATAAAAATTACATAAAATATAATCTATACATGCAATTTCCAACCGGTCCTAATAATGACTCAAAAGAGTCCTGATCATATTTGCAAACACTTTATGTCAAACTGCAGTAGCAAATCATGATCCAACCTTATAATTCCAAAAGGAATCTTATATTATATTTACAAGCATCAAATGTCAAACAACAGTAGTAAATCATGATAAATTTATTCTAGAGTGCCAAAAATAAATAAAATATCCATGAATATTTTGAACTTAAGTATGTACTTTATATCAAACAAAATATTTGTGTTTATTAACAAATATAGAGCACCAAGATAAATACAGACTTCCACTAAATGAGTACTTCCTTCAATGGAAGAACTCTCATATTCACAATATGAGCATACAACACCTTAAGCACCAAACCCTTTGTGAGTGGATCTGCCAACAAGGAATCTGTATCGATGTGCTCTATCATCACCTGACGACTCTAAACTCTTTCTTTAATCGCTAGAAACTTAATGTTGATATGCTTTGATATTGATGAACTGCAATTCTTGGCATAAAGTTTTATGGCTTTATTATCACAATTGATTTTTAATGGTCTTTCGATGCCATCAATGATCCCTAATCTTGTGATGAAGTTTCACAATCAAATTCCGTGATTGGATGATTTATAGCAAGCTATCAACTCTACCTCCATAGTGTAAGTGACTATTAGTGTTTGTTTGACGCTTTTCCATGATATAGCCCCTCCATCAAGCATGAAGATATACCCTGAAGTGGACATCCTGCTGTTCAAGCATCCAATAAAGTCGGAGTCTGAATATATAATCACCTCTAGGGGATCAGACCTCCGATACGTGAGCATATGTCCTTTTATTTTTTGCAAATACCGCATCACTTTTTTCACCCCTTTCTAATGCATCGGTCTTGGGTTACTTAAGTATCTGCCTAGCATTTCCACTATGTACGTAATGTCCGAACGCAAACAAACTTGTGCATACATGAGACTTCTCACAAGCTGATGCATAAGGAAATTGTTGCATCTCCTTTATTGCAAGTTCAAGTCGTGGACACTACTGTAAGCTGAATTTGTCACCTCTAGACACTGTGTGTCACTAAGTGCACAAAGTTGCATTCTATATCGTGTAAGCACCTTTTAAATATAGGTCTTTTGTGAAAGTCTAAGAATACCACTTGAATGATCACGACACATCTGTATATCTAAGACAAAGGATGTTTCTCTAAGATCTTTTATTTCAAAATTACCTAATAGAAATGACTTGATTTCTTGCAGTAGATCTTTATTATTGCTTGCCAATAATATATCATCTACATACAAAACAAATATAATAAACTTGATTTCACTGAACTTGACATATATGCATTGATTAATAAGGTTCTCCTTAAAACTGAATGAAGTAACCACTTGATCAAATTTCCGGCACCATTGACAGGATGTCTGTTTGAAACTATAAATGGACTTCTTTAATCTACATACTAGGTGTTTCAAATCCTCAGACTCAAAGTTCTCCGGTTGCACCATATATATAGACTCCTCAATGTCATCATTAAGGAATGCAATTTTTACATCCATTTGATGTAACTTTAAATCAAAATGAATTACAAGTGTTATGATTATCTTAAAAGAGTCTTTCATCGACACAGGTGAGAAAGTTTCTTATAATCAATATCCTCATTTTGAGTGAATCCCTTGGCAACTTGGCAAGTTTTATACTTCTCGATACTGCCTTTCGAATTTTAATTTTAAATATTCATTTGCAACCAATAGGTTTTATACCTTTAGGCAATTTGGTAAATTTTCAAATGTCATTGTCTGTCATAGACTTCAACTCATCCTTCATGGCTTCAATCCACCTCTTAGGATTAGAGCACTGTTTAACTTCTTGGAAAGATGTGGATCACTTTCCAACTGAATGTCAAAACCATGCTCTTAGAGATAAACATAATCACAAGAAATCATGATCTCCGTTCCCTTGTGGATCACCTTAAAGGCACTTACAGTTAAAATGATTGAAGTATTTGATCGTCAATATGAGGCAATATCTCAACCTAAGTAGAAAGTTCCTCCAATTGCATTAGATATGGAACGGATATATCTTAATTCACTACTCCCACAGTATATGCAATACAACAACAACAACAACCAAGCCTTTTCCCACTAAGTGGGGTCGGCTATATGGATCCTTTTACGCCATTGAGCTCTATCTCCAATTATATCATCATTTATATTTAAATAAATTTTATCTTGTTTTATTGTTGCTAACCAAGTCTTTTTTGGTCTACCTCGCCCTCATTTGATATGATACGGATATATCTTTGTTTGCTACTCCCACAAGATGTGTAATATCCATAATGTAGGGTATGAATATCAAACCACTATTCATTACACTTATAGTGACCATAGGAGGATCACTAATTTTTTCCTCGAAAGATATGTCCCTAACCTTAGTGCTCCCACTGTCCTCAATAAATTTGGCATTTTTCGTCTCAAAAAAGGACCTATTTAAGGAGTCATAAAATTTATATCCCCTAAACTTATTAAGATATTCCACAAAATGACAACTCATAATTCTTGGGTCTAGTTTCTTTTCATTAGGTCTATAAGGCCTAGCCTTAGTTGGACAACCCCAAATGTATAAATGTCTAATGTTAGGCTTCCTACCTATCCACATCTCGTATGAGATTTTAGTCACTGCTTTATTAGGTACTCTGTTAAATAGGTAAACTGCACTCTTAAGTGCCTCACCCCACAAAGACTCCGGTAGAGAAGTAAAAGTTATCATACTTCTCCCCATGTCTTTTATGGTTTTGCCACTCAATTACACCATTCTGACTAGGAGTACCAAGCATGGTATATTGAGGGGTGATCTCACACTCTTTAAGGCAAATTGCAAATGTTCCTAGATGTTGTTCACCTGATTCATCATACAACCATAGTATTCACCACCATGATTGGATTGAACGACTTTAATTTTCTTACCTAGTTGATTTTCAACTTCAACTTTGAAAATCTTGAACATGTCCAATGATTGTGACTTCTCATAAATAAGGTATAAATAGTCGTATTATGAGTAGTCATCTATGAAACTAATGAAATATGTGTGTTCATTCTAAGATACCTTAGGGAACGATATATCCATAAATGCCTCTATGTATTAGTTCCAAGACGTCATTATATCGGCTTGTACCCTTATTCCTCTTGTTAGTGGTCTTCCCCTTAACACACTCTATGCAGATATCAAAATCTGACATGTCAAGGGAATCAAGAATTTCATGTGATATCAACCTTTTTAGGCATTGTTTGGAAACATGTCATAAATGCCTATGCCACAACATGGAGGAATTCTCGTTGGTCAAACCTTGTTTCATACCTATGCTATGCATAATTATGTTGTTATTAGTAGGAGTTAAGTGTTTAATTTATATAGCTTATCAATTAAGGAACCATTGCCAACCAACACTGAATTAAGAAAAATATTAAAAACTTTATTTCCAAATAAACAAGAATAATCAAATTTATCCAAACAAGAAATAGAAATTAAATTCCATCTAAAAGATGGTACATAAAATATATTATCTAAATCTAGAAAAATATTGATTCCTATATAAAACCTAAAAACACCTATGGACTCTACTTTAGTTTTTTTGTTATTCCTCGTATATATGTATCTTTCACTATCAAGCGACAATTGGCTTCTGAAACAATCCTACATAGTGACACTTATGTGAGTAGTAACACTGATATCTATCTACTAAGTATCATTAGGCACAATCGCTAAATTGACTTCTGAACTGATAAAGTTAAGTAGTTTACCTTTCTTAGCACACTAGTTGGCGTATTTAGGACAATCATTCTTCATGTTGCCCTTCTTTTTGTAGAAGAAACAAGGAGAATCCTTATCTTGTTTCTTTTGCTCTTTATGCCTATGAACTCTAAATTCTACAATTTGTTTACCTTTGCTTTTGTTATTAGTCCTCTTTCTTTTGCTGCTTGAAACCTGATGAATGGGTGTAAAATGAGCACTTTCAAATGTATCTTGCCTTGGTCATTCCTCCTCTTGCACACATTAAGCAATAAGCTATTTAAAGTCCATTACTCCTTTAGAGTATTATAAGATATATTAAAAGAAGTAAACTGTACAGATAGAGACATCAACACAAAATGCACTAACATATTCTCTTTCATTTCGAGCTATAGTATCTTTAATCTTTTGCCGAGATCAGACATCTCCATAATATACTCACATATATTACCCTTTCCATTGTATTGTATGGACACCAACTTCAATAGAAGTGTGGTTGTCTTACCCTTTTTGTTTGACGTGAATCAATCTGCTAATTGTTTTAGGAAAGATTTTGCATCTTCCTCTTCAGTTATTGAGCCCTTTAGTGGTTTTGGAATTGAGAGCTTCATGATGTTCAAATTCATGTGATTTGATCACTCCCACTTATCAAAGTCAACCTTTGCTTTATAGTGCTAACATTGGTCAAGGGTGTAGGGCGATCGTGTTTTAATGCATAGTCTAAGTCCATGCATTCCAATAATACATATTATATTCTTTCCAATAGACAAAGTTTGATCTAGTTAATGTGGGAATGTTACTCATGTTAGCAGTTATAGATTGCACTGAAAATGAAAAGAGAAAATTATCATAATCTCACAATTAAAATTAAGAACATTAAAAGATATGTAAGGAATTATGCAATAAAAGAAAAATATGCATATGTATAGGCTCTTAATGAGATATCAAATACAACATTAAATTTTAATCTTTAGACTAAAAAAATAGTTTGTTAGTGGTATTATAGCTTAAATATTAGTTGGTCACACAATGTGTCTTCCTTGAGCCAACATATTATACACATAATTGACACTTTACATGATCTATTTACATGCTCATGGCTCGCAATAACCTTAATCAGCCATCTAATATGCTTTCCTTTAGGCCGATATATTGCCCCCAGGGTGTAGCACAGACTGTGGTGCATGGTATTACTAGCATAATGGTCAGGGGTCAATTCTAAGAGGTGGTGACCTAGGGTTGATCCCGTCATGTTCCTAACGCCTGTATACTTGAATGAATCTCCCTCCATATCCGTGCGGTTGGCTTTAGGGGGCCATTGAGGTAGCATATCTACCTTTAGGCTGACGTATTATGCTCATAATCTGAACAAACAATAATTTGTTCTTTAGTTGTAAGCTAGCCTTAAACATATATCTAACTTAAAAGTAATTTTCCGTTGGGCTAATTACTTTCAGCATAGATATACGTCTATCGACACAAGTGCACTAAACCTACCTAAGGTATCTTCCTTTAGACCGCACAATAGTTCAATTTAGTAGCACATGTATAGATAGACTCAAGAAAACCCCTAGGAAACTGAATCGGATACAAGTAATCTACTCCATTAATGATTCCCAAGTGGTCTTGAATGGAAACCCAAATGGTGGAAAGATAACGGTTAAAAACCCTAACCCTATTCCGATTTAAAACAATGGTTTTCACAGAAAAAACAATGGCAGTTATCGTCATTCTTCATGTTCTTCACTAAAAAATATGAAAAATTTGAAAACATCGCTATGCTAGATTTTTCTTTTTCAAGATTTCTAATGAATAAAAAAAATTTTACACTAGGAAAATCGAATCTAGCGTAAAAATAGTAAAACCATCAAAATTCTCTAACTTTATTTCTATAGAATAGTTTTTCGACTAATAAAAATTATTTTAGCTAGGAAAATTGAATCTAGCATAAAAATAATGAAATTGGTAAAAAAATTCTAATTTTCTTTTCTATAGAATCAAGTTTTCTAATGAAAAAAATTAGTTTATGCTAGAAAAATCGAATCTAATATAAAAACAATGAAATCGATGAAAAATCTTAACTTTATTTCTATAGAATTAAATTTTTTCATGAACAAAAATTCTTTTATACTAGAAAAATTAAATCTAGTATAAAAATAATAAAATAAATAAAAAACTAAAATTAAGTTTTTCAACTAATAAAAATTATTTTACACTAGGAAAATTGAATCTAGCATAAAAATAATGAAATCGACGAAAAATTCTAATTTTATCTACTATAGAAAATGATAAAACAGTATACTATTTGTTGGAAAATTATTTTCCTAAAATATATATAAACTTGTATAAAGGAAAATAAAATAATAAGAGATTTATTTATAGTTACGTTGAAATCTATAGTAAAAAATAAATACAGAAGATGGTGAACTTGATCTGTAGCCATCGTCCTTTTCACAATTGCAACCTTTTTTATAAAAAAAAATCAAATGTCCTTTAACTTCTGTCTACGTAGATGCTATTTCTTTTTCAACTTTGTAATGTTGAGAAAATGATTACAAAATTTAAATTCCAACAAACTTAGGCTTGATTAATTGACCTGGGATTAAGTTTGCAGTGTACCCTTTCTCATATTGAACTTGAGTACTTTGACAAGCCAAGTCTCCATCTGCAGTACTTAATAAACATCATTATAATTGTATTAATGACTAATTAATCATGCAAGTTCAACAGGATATCAATTAATTAAGTAGCATGTCAAAGGAACTTTGAGTTACATTCTTTTTCAATTTTCATTCATGAGTTTTTCCACACCCTTTTGGAGACCTCAAAAAAGAAAAAACAAATTTTTTTCATAGAAATACGTACAAGAAAAAGGATAGTAACTCTACCATTAACTTCATGAGTTAACAAGCATATGCCACCATTGCTTGCCATCTTTATCCAACTGCAATGCATATTATATTGTGTGTGTGTGTAAAGAAATCAAAGATTTTGACCATTATAAACTTTTAAAGTTTCTAAATAGAATATTAATATTAATATTTTTTTATGAAAGAATTTATTTTGACAAGCATCTATTTATAAGTTGCGAATCAATGTGTTGTTTTTCAAAGTGTAAGTTGATTTATAAATAGACTTACACCTTCACAATCATTATGAACTTCTGAATATTTAAGATGAGTTTATATCCAAAAAGAGTTTATTTTCATAAAAAAATACTTGTAAATTATATTATAAAAATAACTTGCACTTGCATTCTATATATATATATATATATTAAAATGTCGTGTTTAGCTAAGTTGTTTAATTTAATAAATAGCATTACAATGAAAATGAGAAAATTTCATTACCACTGGATAACATTTTGTCATCAATGTATCCTATACAAATATATTATGTTTATAAAAAACTATTAGAATATTTTCTAAAAAACATCTTTGTAGCTAGTTTTAGTAGTGAATAATAATATATATGCGATTGCATTCATGATGTTTGCCTAGATCTGTTAATGCCCTTACTTGTTGATTGGACAATCGAAAGTCTAGGTGGTAAATATGCACCTTTAAATGACCGAAGGACTTTTAAAAGACTACCTTTAATTTAGATGTCGAAAATTGTTCCAAGTATATCAAACAATTTCGCAGTGACGAAGAAAAGTTACAACATTGTTAAAATAGAGGAAATTAATAATAAAAACTATAACACATTCTTTGTGTGAGAAAGAGACAAGGATGCTCTTGACTTTATGAAATTTTTTACTTATTGAAGACCTTTAGGTAGGTAAACATAAATAAAAGTAATGACTACCTAACTAGCTAGAGCATAAGTGCACAAGTCGTTAAAACATGCTAAGTGTGTCTTTAAGGCAAGCAAGACAAAGTATAAGAACTTGTCCAAAAGATTAAGAGTTTCGTGAAGTTAAATAATGGTCGTCAAGGTATGTTTAATTGCTCGCTGATTTGAATTTAGATTTGGAGAGTTATTTGAATTTGAAATAAATTTAGTTTTACCTTAGATAGGAATTTCTTGAAAGTTTTGACCATATTTGGCTGATTTGGTTGACTTAATTACCTTGAGTCAATTTAGCATTTAATATTTGAACAATGAGTGAGTTGATCAACTATAAAGTTAGTTTTAGATCACTATTATATTTATGCATACTCTTACTTCTTGTTTGATCAGGCTTGAGGTTCAAAACAAGATTTCCTTCTCCATTTCTTACCTGCAAATTTGCACAACTCAAATGTAAGTTTAAAGCCATTGCTACTAAACTGTCAAATACACCATTGCTTCTTAATGTAGGACATAACAAGATATCATTAAAGTTAGTCTTTCATAATATGAATTCAAGTTCTACATTTAGTGAACTAACATGATAGCCTCCATGTAAAGAGTTATCTCATCTTCATGGCACTCCAGCTTCTTAAAGAAACTTTTGTTATTGCACACATGTGATGCAGCCATGAAAAAGGTATCCTCCAGTATATTAGCTTCGAAGATCCTTGAAGCTAATTTTCCTTTAAAGAGTTTGAAGTTTTCCTTTTTATTCTTCTTCCAAAGATGACACTCCTTGAAGGACCATCTCTATCTTGGGGCCTTGTTGGTAGGATATTTGTCTTTTTGTTCTAGAGTTTTAGACATGTTTTCTCCCTCCATCACAAGCATCTTAAATATATTATCTTGTGAGAGCCTTCATCTTGCTTTAGATATGCCTATTCAATTCAGTTTCTAGGATATTAACTAAGTTTTTAAGATATATTCCTTCTAATACCTTATGGTTGCTCAAAATCGTTTCGAGATTATCTATAATTAAGGATTCCTCAAGCTTCACTTTAATCTCCATTAGAACTAATTGGAAACCCTTTACAACTCATAGAAATGTTTCATAACACTAAGATTATTGACAGTATGAAAATTATTCAATTTACTCAAAAGAAACAGGTTTATATTTCATCTTTGCATATGAGCCTTCTTTCGTAGCATCCTAAAATTTCTTCACCGTCACATTACTTTGATATCTGTCAAATATATCATTTGGCATTGAGTTGAGGATGTGGCCAAATTAAAGTTTAAAAGCTCATCATTCTCTCGCTTCCTCTTTGATCAGGCCAATACCAAAGTTTCTTCATGGCCAAGTTTAGGAAGACTAAATACATTCACTGCCTTCGAGGTTGTGAGAGTCCATCCTCTTTGCTGCCGCTTGAAGTTGGAGCTGTCAAACCTCATCTTTTTTTTATTAATCCAACTATCCAACTGTTGTGATTCGACTAATTCTGGAGGTGGATGATCCGGCCCCACAAACTGACCACTAGATAAATTCGGAAAGCACAAGTGGATCCTAGCATGGCAGTCCAACGCCACCAATGATTTGAACTTTGTGGGAGTTTGGAAATGTCTAACATGAGATTTGAACCCTTATTGTATAAGAATCATCCTCGCCTCTTACCACCCCACTGTACCATCTCTCATCTTTGATCTTTGAAAGAATGCATCTACATGGCCAAAATCAAAATTGTTAGAATGTTGTGGTGGTAATGGGTTGAAGTATGGATCATCGTAACACTACAATCTTTGATTTTGAGCACTTAGTCAATTTTAAGACAAATAAAAATGAGATTGATACTCCTTTATGATTTACACTATTGAGGAGAGTTGTTGTCCACTTAGTTGAAACAAGGTCATGACTAAATTATGTTTATAGAAAGGAAGAAGATTGCTTCTATGGAGAAACAAACTTGTTAGTATTTGTAAATTTTGGATTATATTTTAGTTTATTGGCTTAATCCTTGGTCTAATTATGGATCAATTCATGCCCCTCAATGGAATATGTTATTAGATTGCACTCATTTGAATCCAATTTAAGCTCTTAGATCCAATCAACAATGTAGGTAGTTAATGTATTGATCTACATAGATTTGTTGAGTCTAACAAGTTCAATTTGCCTCAAGCAATTGGTACACGACTCATTAATGACATAGATGTCCTAAGATGCATAAATCAAATATGCACCTTAATATAGCATCACATTGTGCTTCAAGTATCTAGCACGAGCCTCGTGACAACACATTAGCACTCATCAAGTTCGTGATCGCATTCACTATTCATGTGCTTTGCACAAGCCCACCTATATGCTTTGCTCATGACCAACCATTTGGCTCTACCATAAAAAACCATCCCGTTTTCAGTTAATTATAAGATTAAAGTTCTCATATGAGCTATGAGCTTCTTTCTCCTTTTATTCTCCATAATTCTCTTCAGCAAAACTCAATTGTCTACACAGTTCATCATCCCACAGTTGGGTCGACCGTTGAGCACCATGAAGCTACTCACTAGGCATTAACTCAGTCTCCAATCCAATTCCTCTTTGCTATTTCATTTTCTTTTTGTCTTTTAAAAAAAGAGAGGAAATCCTATGCTTCTTTAACCTTGCTACTGTCTTCTCTATTGTGGAGATCAGCAAGCAGAGATGCCAGTCTTCAGATCTTATGCATCATATTGCATCAGTGTCTTGTCTTCATCTACCTCATTCCTAATAAATACCATATCCGTTGGTACAGTGCCTTCTTGGTTTCTTTCTACCTTATCTTTACTGGTTTTTGTCCAGTAATGCAACTGGACATCAAGATGCTTATCAGTGCCCGGTGCAAGTAAATATATATCTAGTTGTGCCTGTGCCTGATTTTCATAATAATATTTTGGTCCCCAAGAAAATGGTTGACAATAATATTTTGCTTCAGATGGGGGCGAACAATAAAACAAACAAATATGCATGTTTTGTAGAGTTCAAATGAAGTAAATGCACCCGACTAAGAGAATGAATTACCTTTGGTTCTTTATTTCACATTCATCCACAAAAGAAAAATGATAAGAGTTAGAGTTCAAATCTGAGGTAACTCAAAACTTTCTTTTCAGATATCTGATGTTTGCAATCAATCGGGAGTGAGGTGATCGTTACTTTAAAAAAAAAAGGTAGTTCTGAAGAGGGACTTAAAGAGGGTGGTAAGATTCTGCAAACTAGTCTCGTGTCTGTTGTTTTATGTTTTGTTTAGTGGTATCAGTACTGTAGATTTGTAAAAGATAAGACCCATAAAGATTCAGATCAATTTTACAGTCCATAGGCTTTTTAATTACCTAGTCATTGTGTATATTATCTCTTGTGATTCCTTGCAGACATTCCTTGTATTATATATTGCATAATGGAATATGAAAAGCAAGCACTTACATAATAATAAGTTTTGCAAGCAATCTGAAAGAAAGACACTAATATTTAGTTGGGACAAAGTCACACTGATAATGATAATTCTGGAAAAAAGGCAGTAAGAAGGTAACTTTACAGAGAAAAGCTAGCTAATGTCTCTATTTGATGCATTCGGGTTCGGGCAGAATTGGCAGACCATCACTCTCGGATTTGGGTCATGTTCTTACGGTTGAACCAGGCAGTCTAGTTTGAGTTTCAAAACAACTAGAATAAGACAGAAACCATAAAACTCTCAAAAGGCTATTTTTTGGGGGTGTGTTTGTTGCACTAGTCTGCAACAAAAACCAAGAAACCAGTTCAAACCTATGCATGACTGAGCAAGTAGCTAACCATGTAAAGACAAAAATCATTAAAAAAAACCTTCATGAATTTATGAATCTACAACCCCCTTCCACATGACAGTCCTATGAGACTGCACACAAGTTCCCTTTTCTCAACTATCAATAAAGAAATTTCTCTTTGGTCTCTTTCATGGCACTTTGTCAAAATTTGCTCTGGCCATGTCTCACAAGTCAGTATTCAGCTTCTGTAAAGAATTGCTAAAAGATGGGAGGGCATGTTATAGTATTGGTTAACAATGGGCACAGATGTCAGTCAGGTAAAGGGCATGGGGTCACCAATCATATTTGTTGAATGAAATGCATGAAGTCAGATCTTCTTTGACCTCATGACTTTTCCTGCAAAACTAGGGCTCTTGCCTGCTTAAGGAAGCCAAGGCACTTAATTATTTTCCATAGGCATCTTATTAGATGCATCTGAAGTGATTCCTGTTATGCTTATGAAAGGAAACTCCATATTTAATTTTATAGTAAATTTATTTTTAAAATTTTAAGAAAGGCAAAAGCAATCAATTCCATTACAAATAAGAAGAGAAGGATTAGATATATGCATCAACAAAGAGCTTTCTACATAAATGTACCTGCTTGTTTCTTCATTGCTTCTTCCGAACAAGATTATTGGACGACAATGACTGAACTTTGAAATAATATATGAAGAAAAGGATAACCTATTTCACTTTTTGTTTAGTGATCTTTGCTTCCTGCACAAAATAGCTATTCATTTTGGACCAAATTCGTATCAACTTTGGATTTTACATTCTATTGCAGTTCAGAAATGGTGTTTGATCAGGTTCACTCTATCAAACATAAATTCAGAATCCAATAATATTGTCATTATTTTTTCACTCTATCGAATGAAGTAAACTACTTGTTGTGGCTCCTGACCACAATAAGCTCCTTAGCAAAATTCAATTACTTTGACAAAACTGTCAACCAGGTGAAAACTCTTAAAATATACCATATCTCTCATGAAGATGTTGATATGCCTTGTTTATTCTTCTTGGGGGCTGGAGAGGCAGTATGACAATCAACATGTAAGCCACTAGTAGTATTAGTATCATCGCTTTTATAGCTCACACATGCAACATCCAGCACCCCAATTGGACTCTTTGGCACATTAGTAACTGATGGACTGATATTATTGCATGCCCCATTCTTCATCAGGGGGGTCATCCCTTGAATCACTTCACAACATCTTAATACTCTTTCCTGAATCAATTGAACAGACCATTTATGTATTTTGAGATAAACAACATTATTATATGAAGTGTTGCAACATAATCTCACCTTATTTACAAGTATGCAACGAGCTAAAGTATTATCGGTGTCTAGAATTCGGGAACCTCTCAGGCTCGACAGTGCCACTGCTGCAGCAATTTCAGAAGGCCTGAACTCTAGGAAATTGACATCTACAATTAACACATAGACAAGATCATGTTGGTCTTTCTATCAACTATAAATGTCTCAATTTAAAGGATTTCATGTCACTATGAGTTACTAACCCCTAACAGTACCCAAAATGAGACCCATAGAGGAAGAAAGTAGTAACCTATCTGGTGAATTCCTATCATTGAATTCACACAGAAAGTAATCAATGAATGAAAATGGTGTCACGACATGCATTCTCCAATTGAGGGTATTAAGCACTAGAAGCTCCATTCTTTGTATATTCCTGGCTTCAAATCTATATTTTGACTCATCTACCTGTTTATGGACAGATAAAGTTGTGATAAGTAACAAATCGTACGTCTTTAAAGTTTTCTAGTTAATCTACAACTTAGTTTTTTTCCTGAACCTGTAAGTCCAGAGATGAAGGCACTTCCTTTTCCTCCATCTTGGCAGCAAGAGATAAGCACGCAACTGATACCAATTGTGTCATCCAAGTTGTATCTTTCTGAAAGCCCACTTACTGTTTGGTTAACATTGCCACAAACATCACTTCAAGGAAACATGCAATCCAAGTAACTTCACTTACCAGGAAGTCATGCGAGGAGAAGAATCGGTCCAAGTAATTTACAGATAAATAGGCACTTACATGTCCAAAATTGTAGTGCGCATGAACCTGTTCCATTAAGAAACAAATTTTCATTGGTCAAAGCGACATGGAATGTTGTCATCCATTGAAGATAAATTTCAAAGAAGGATAAAATCCAAGGTTGAATCCACAGAAAAATAGACCCAAAGAACTAGGAGTGAAGAAAATCTTTTGACATCAGAAAAGGCATACGATCAGATTTCACATCAATCCAATCATAAACTTCTTGACCCACCTTGAGAATCCAGTCAATGGAATTGCTTCTGATAGTTAGGCCTAGTTTCCCTCTCAGCAACTTCTCGGCGTAGTCTTTCGGTTGGAGATGATGGGACTCCCTCTCGATCAGTGAGGCAATGTGTTCTTCCGACTGCAAAGTGAAGTCGTCCAACTGATCATTGTAAAAATCGCACCTTTGACGGGGAGATCGGCAAAGGCCGCGCCTTTCTGTTTCTCCACGAATGTCCTGCTCTTCCTCGCTAAGCCCCAGGATGCAATTGGTGCCCTCCGGGCAGCGAAGGAGAGAGGGAGCATAGTCGAAGCTAACGCCCATAGAAGTGGATAAAAAATTGAATCTTGCCTTTGTTGCGCTTAAAAATGGGATCTTTAGAGATTGAAACTGCGAAGGGCAGAGGAAGAAGATAGAAGCACGGAGGAGGCGGAGGAATGGACGCCCCTGAATCAAAAGAAGGAGGTGAGGAAAAGAAGATTGAGAGAATCCATTGTTGAGGTTTATATAGGGGACTAGGGGAGTGGTTTTGGCTTGGAGCTTTTCTTTATCCTTGAAAAAATGATGGTATAATGTAGATTGGCTTAAAAGAAAAAATGATAATCCCATTAGCCACATCTCTGGGGGTGGTCAGTCCGATCCCACGGAAGTTTTTCACCGACTATCAAGGTAAATCAGGAAGCGCAAACGACGGCCAATCCAGATGCTCAGCATCCTTTGATTACAACCCGGATGTCCTACTGTTGCACCATTGCTCCGGGGACAGATTAGCTTAAAAGAAATGTACAAGGTTCAGTGAAAAATTGGAAGTCAAATTGTTCTATTTGATAATATAAACTATTGTGGATTTGCTTGATGAGATTTTAGGGTTTTTAAATGTATATATATATACCTATATATGGCATTTTACTAAATCGAGCAATTAAATATTTTATAATATCTGAATCGATCAAGAGATATTTATCAAAGAGCGTGATTCGCACTACTAAGATTCTTAAAATACTTTTTTATTCATATTGTTATCTTCTTAAATTGTTCTCAATCTTAATCGCATATCACTCGATAATAAAAGTCTCTCTTCTTAAATTATTTCCACTCTTAATCTTATATCACTTGATTAAAATAACAAACTTCTTTCAAATAAGATAAAAAGATGAAGTACCATTAAAATATTATCATAAAAAATCTTTGTTAGTCATTTTTTATCGCATCTCCACTAGTCTCTTGAAATTTTTTATTCTCTTTATTTATTATTTTTAGAATCTTTTTTACCATTAAATTAATTTACCTAAGCTTAGATTTAATTAATCTCAATGATCATTGGTCAAATATAACCTCCCATTTAACAAGAGTGATAAGTCTTTTGTTAGTTATTCTTTTATTTTCACAAGACTAGTATACTTAATGCAAGTGTATATGCAACCTTTTAAAACACCAAACTATAAGCATCAAAGTATATGGAATGTAAGAGACAAGTAATAGTTTCAAGTAAAGAATAATGGCAATTTTCTAAGAAATCCTTGTAACTGAACAGAAGATGTTGAGAAGACAATCCCTGCTTGGTCTAAAAAATTTGCATAAGCTTATGGAGTGTAAGTTGAGTAAAGTAGGGGTCTATACTAGGAACCTAAAAGTTATTTAGGATAGGCTCTTCTTAGATTTTTAATGTGATCTATATTCATTGTAATAAATCTTTGTATCTAACTCGTGGAAACTGATTGACTCAATTGAGAGAACGACCTCTTTTGGTATATCGGAGGCCTTTTTTCTTATGACCCTTTAAGCTCCTCCTCTGGCCACCCATAGCTAATGAGGTCTCCCTATGCATCTCTGTTCATGCTAAAAGCACACTTCTACATTAGATTGCTATCATGTCTATTTAGAAATATGTTAAATCCAATGTGCCCTTGTCGTTGATAATAATAGTTGCCTTGGAAGTTGATGGCTTCATCTCAAGTAGTCTATGAGTGGACTAGGAGGTGAATTCTTACTAGTCAGTCCAGAGAGGTAGTCATACAATAAGGTTCTCAGATAAGGGATTCAAGAGATTTCGAGCTTCAACACTTCCCTTACATGAGTTCATTGCAAAACCTCCAACCTAGCACACCAATATGTTAAGGTTGGTATTAATAAATGTCAAGGGCCTTCTAAGAAATAAGTTGGGACATACCTTTTTGAGGTCTAGGGTGATGGGTGTTAGAAGAATACATCTTAGTATAGAAGCAAGACCAAAAGTGAGTACTTCACTATTTTAGTTGGATGAAGCCCGTAAAAAATCCTTCTTTCTTACAAATTTCAAGGCTCTATTTATAGGTCTTAATATCGACACTCATGTGGAGCAAATATTTCTTATTCCTAAATTAACAATAATTTCAAAAAAGAGACATGTGTCGGGATCAAGGACGGCCCCCTTCTAATTTTTTAATTCAAGAAATATAGAGGTATAGAAATGAGGACGATATTAACAAATTTTTTTTTATCTTCTAATGTGATTTTCTTGGTTCCATCCCTACTCGAGATCAAATAGAAATAAAATTTGAGATATGTGTGTGAGACAAAAAGGAGGCACCATGTTTCAAAATGTAAATTTATGATTTGCCATAATATCATCATCTAAAAATGGTTAATATATTAACTCATATAATTAATTCATGTGATGAAGAAGGAATAGAATAATTACTTTTAAGAAATTGAATTGAGAAAAGGTATGAAATTATATGTGACCTCCTTTTTGTTAGTCCTCCCACACATCAAAACTAATCTCCAACTCAGATACTTAGAAGCCTTGTGCTGTGATGATGACATTGATAACATAAAAGATATGAATGAAATTAATAAAGAAATCATTTTAGATTATGGATGGAAATTTCTTATTCGTAAAATTCTTCTATTACTTGCATTTGTAAGATCTTTAATTCAGTCTACTTTCATGATTAATCACACTAATATATATTTTTTAAATATATAAAATAATTTTGAGATGACAATTTGGATAACGACGTATTTCTTCTGTGTAATTCTAAATGTTTTTTCTATTGTGGTCATCAATTTTAAATTACGTGTTAAAATTCTCCTTGTATATGATCCCGTTGATTTATTTCTTTTAAATAAAATATTACTTGCATTTGACATTCCAGCAGATGATAAATGTGACGTGGCAGATCTCTAGCCAGAATTATATTCCACGTGTTTTCATTCTAGATTTTTAATTTATTAGTTTGTGTCAAAAAGTTATTATTATTTATTTATTGATGTCACGACAAAAGCCAATGTGACTTGTTTTTTCTGGCCTGACAATAAAATATTCCCATGCTATTAAATGTGACAACTTTTCTAACTTTTGACTACAAAATATTCTCATATCATATTAAATTTAAATTATTTTTGGTTAGGACGAAAATAATAAGATTAAATTTATAAATTAAATAATTATTGATCAAATTAACACTTGTGGATTTTACAGGTGGAAATCAAGTTCAAGTGTTACCTTTTTGCTTTACACTTGTTAATTTTTTTTAATAATACAGGTGTCTACATTGAGTTTCACCAAAGGTAGTTTGTAGGATCGTGATCGATTTAGAGTAGATCAGATTGTAGAAGATCCTATTAAAAAATTTTAAATTTAATTTAGTATTTAATAGAAAGATTAAATTGTCAATAAAGATTAAATCAATTTAATATTTAATTAAAATTTCTTTTAAAATAAAATAAAATAATAATAATATAAATGATAATAATAGATTGATAATATATATAATAAATAAATATAATTTATTTATAATTTTTAAAATTTAAAATAAATTTATATATATTTTACTGAGATAATTTAATTTAAACTATCTCGTTAGAAGTTACACTAAAAAAAACATTGATTTTGGGATGAATTTTAAAAAAAAATTTTGTCGTAAAATATTCTGCGACGAATTCTTTTTCGTTGCTATAAAGTCGTTGCCAAACTTGGCGATAAAATTTCATGTTTCGTTGCAGATATTTGCGACGAAAACTAAAATTCGTCCCCAAATTCGTCGTAGATTTACGACGAAAATCAAATTCGTCGCAAATTTGCGACGAAAATATTTTCGTTGCAAATCTGCGATGAAAATGATTCGTCGCGGATTTGCGACGAAAATAAAATTCGTCGCAAATCTGCGACGAATTTGATATTCGTTGCTAAAATCTGCGACGAATTTGATATTCGTCGCAAAAATCTGCGACAAATTAGATATTCGTCGTAAATCTACGATGAATTTGGGGATAAATTTTGGGACGAAATAATTTTCGTCGCAGAATTCGTCGTAAAATTAAACCCCTTTATTTGTTGATTATCCTATAGATTTGCGACGAAAATATTTTCATCGCAGATTTGCGACGAATTAGATATTCGTCGTAGATTTGTGACGAAAATCAAATTCGTCACAAATCTGCGATGAATTTGGGGACGAAATCATTTTCGTCGCAGAATTCGTTGCAGATTTGCGACGAATCCAGTTTTCGTCGCAAATCTGCGACGAATTTAGGGACGAATTTAGGAACGAAATCATTTTCGTCACAGAATTCGTCGCAAAATCAATTTTTTTCTTTCCTACCCCTTTATTTGTTGATTATCCCATAGATACAATACACGATCCAATCAGATCGAATCAAATTTTACAAATAACATATACACATATTAATATCAATCCACATCCACATACACATATCAATTCACACAAATTGAAATCACAAACATCCACATCCATATATATCGGTAATCCATACTCTACAAATTAATATACATATCAATCCACATCCACATACATATATCAATTCACACAAATTGAAATCACAAACATCCATATCCATATATATCAATCCACACTCTACAAATATACATATCAATCCATATCATGATCAAAAACATTAATATCACTCCAGAACAACATCAATATCAACAGGTAGCATTTTGATCTGGATCAGAGTAATAGGAACTCCTCTGGTGTCGGAGGATGAAGGTAAAGGCACAAAAGTTTCAATTAAAGCTCTTGTCTGAGAATGGTCAAGCAGCTCAAACCAGAAGTGTTGAGGTGTATAGTAGTTATCCTTGATAATCCCCATGAATTGGTTCTCTGTGAGGGGTGCCAATATATTCTGATGCATCCGTAAAATCAAATCTGACTCCAATTTCTTTAAGTTCTTCTGTGTATTCTGTTATCTTTTCACTATAAACTCTTTCTGAATTAATGGTATGTCAGGCAATTTCTTTAAGTTCTTCTTTCGAATCCTGGCGAAGTCAGGCAATACCCTCCTACATAATGACCAATTGCAGTTTCTCGATTTACCTCCTTACAGATGATCGTGGGACCGACCGTGTTGGGCCGTTAAGGTGGTGGATTCCACCTTTTGTAGAAGAAAAGAGAACTTTAAAATCTGTAACAGTTCCTATAAAATTATCAGCGTGGCCAAATACTCCCTGTTCAGTATAAAATATTTGGGTTTAGGGTTTTAGGGTTTTAGGGGTTTAGGGGGTTAGGGGTTTAGGGGTTAGGGGTAGGGTTTAGGGGGCTAGGGGTTTGTGTTTAGGGTTTAGGGTTTAGGGGTTTAGGGTTTTGTGTTTAGGGTTTAGGGTTTAGGGTTTTGTGTTTAGGGTTTAAGATTTAGGAGTTTAGGGTTTAGTTTTTTAAGGGTTTAGAGTTTACGATTTATGATTTGATGGTTTTAGAATTTATGGTTAGTATAATAAATTCATAAAAAATTAGAATAATAAATAATAACATTAAAATAAATACAATTATAAATAAAAATTAAATAAATTTCTAAAACAACTATACTTATAAATATACCTCAAACCAGTATCTCTCCAATTTGTTTCGTCCACGTAAATTATAAATCTGCACAAACAATATTAAAAAATTAATCAACAAATTATTTATTTCAATATTGTTAAGCAACAATTAAAAAATATGTATTAATTAATTATCAATTAATCAATAATTAAGCAAAAATCAGAAAAACCACTATTTGAGACCCAAAAAATATCTGTTAACTTTGCATAGTATACCACCATTAACGATGGCTTCGGACTCTTCTTCACCATACTCATCAAACCATGGATATCTTCAACTGAGCGGAATGCTTCCTGTAAAAATAGGCAATAAAAAAGAACAAAGAACTCAATTTTTAATGTTGTCGTTGCTCTCTCCGTCCCTCACACAGAGCCGGCTTTAGGCATAGGCCACTAAGGCCTATGCCTAGGGCCCCAATTTTTTTGGAGCCCATTTTTTAAAAATATTAATATATATATATATATTTATATATTTTGAGAGAATAAAAAATTATTAAAATATTTTTATTGGATTTTAGAGAGATTTGACATGATCATTAGATTTTGTAGAGATTTGGCATGGTCATTGGATTTCATAAAGATTTTGACATGATTCCAATATATTTAATATTTCTCAATTCTCAAAACTCTAATTTACTAATTTCTTTATATTCCTCTCCTTCCTTCCTTATTAACCTAATAACGTATTTTGCCCAACTACAAATATGCATTTTAGGGTTTAGGGTTTAGGGAATGATCGGAATTAAGATCTTTTGTTACAGATTTTTCGGTGATCTTAAAACCTAAAGGTATCGCCTTTCTCATTTCCCTATCAAATCTTTTTTTATGCTTCTGTTAATTTCTTATTTTCTTATCAATGATTCCTGTTGTAAACTTATAATCTTATCCGTTCACATTAGAAACTTATGATTTATCTTCATATTTCATCTTTATTCTCAAAATTTTAAAATTTTTTTATTCTGAATAATAAATCCAGAATTAAAAACAGCACTTGAAGTATTAAATCTAATAAAAAAATTAAATTCTTTTCCTAATGCATGAATAGCTTATAGAATATTACTTACTATACCTGTTATTGTAGCTTCAACGAAAAGAAGTTTTTCAAAATTAAAATTAATAAAGTCTTATTTACGTTTAACTATGTCTCAATAAAGATTAAATAATTTAGCAATGTTATCAATTGAAAAAAATTTATTATTAAAACTTGAATATAAAAATTTAATTAATAATTTTGCATCTCAAAAAACTAAAAAATTTAATTTTATATAAAAAATTTATTTTTAAAATTAATACAGTAAATTATCCACTTGATAAATTGCAGGTCAACTCCTAGAACCCCCAGAAATATGTCCTCGTATAATACGAAAGTCCTATAACCGCTCAAGGTCCTGTAAGAAAATAATACATCCCTAAATGCAAAGTCATATCACCAAGAAAATCCTAATCAATTTTAGAGTCAGTTTAATTCCATTTAGGGATAGACCAATCTAACCGTTGGATTGTGATTATCAGGATTTAATCAAACCATCAATTAGTTGTATTAATAGTTTAATACAACTAATTTCGTATTCAATCAAATCCAGGATAACCCATATTAGGTTCATAAATCCATTCTAACCTAGTAGGATTATAATTCGAATCCATGCTAGGAACCAAGTAGGTTTCCATTAACACAATGTAACTAATTAATTGATTAATTATATTAACCAATTAATAAATTACTTGTATTAACTCATTAACCTAAATGATTTCAGGTTTAATTAAACCTAAGCTAACCAACCAACTTAATCAATCCATCCTCAAAGAATCGAATCAATTAAGGTATTGTTTTATCAAAGTTCTTAACAGAAATAGAATAGGACTAATCCATTAGCCTTAATCATAAATCAAAACCTAACCCAAACAGATCCTATTCATGCAACATCCTAATTAAACTAACAGCATACATCATAACTCAAACCAATTGCTCCAACTCGTTGCTAATCAACAGAAAGCTAACAAGGAAAACTTACCTCCAAAAGAATCAGTTCCTTATCCTCAATTCTGCTGACTCCTTTGATTACCCAATCCGACAACCTAATCAATTCAAGAAACTGATCACTTTCAATTGAAACAGTACCCAACTTCTTGATCTCAAACCATTTACAGTTTAATTAGTTCAACAAGGAGGAGCTCACCACTGGTTCAATTCAAGATCTTTGCCCTAGATCCACTTGGTTCCTCTTCCTTTCTTCCTCACAGCCGAAACCAAAGAATTCCACCGATTCAAGATCAAGCTCTGGAAACCTAAAACAACATAGATCTAAGCCCAAAAATCAAGCACTACTCGAAATCCAATCCAAACTACACTTACCAATTAGTTTCTTCCAGATCTTCTTCCTTTCTCCATTTCTTGCTTCGCGACCGAGCCCCAACAAAACCCATAGCCGGCCAAAACCCGAAATCATTCCCGATCTAGGTTCTGAAATTCAAGAAAAATCGAGATCTCAACTCAAGAACCAATCTAAATAAAAAATCTAACTCGAAATCCCTTACCGATCCTCTCCTTCTTCTCCGATTCGTGTCGTCGCTGCCCTCCGAGAATCCGCAGCCACACCGAAGCAGATACGAGGTTCTGCTTCTCGCGAGAGGAGCCCTTCACCGATTAAGGTTGCCTTGCTCTCCTTCGTTGCTAGCTTCGACAAATGGGCGCCCGTGGTCGCGCGATCACGAACAAGGGAGGAGAACAGAGGACTTGCGTGCGAAGCAGAGGAAGAAATCGCGGGGTTCGGGAAGGAGGTGTCGCGATGGCTTCTTATCGGGTTCTTATCAGATACGGATCCATTTTAAGCCTAAAAACCTTTAACCCATTAACCCATGAATAGCTAATTGGGCCTTATAATTGGGCTTGTTAACTTGAGCTATTGGGCTTTTAAATTTGGTTCATTTAATTAACTTAAGAATTAATTGTATTTAGGGTTAATTTATAAATAAATTACTCCCTAATGTTTGGTATTTTACACTAACTGCCGCCGTTCCCTGCTAATCAGTGTCATCTCCTTTCTTCCTCAAGTCGCCGTGAATTGTAGGCTATTAGGGCTTTGGATTTGAGGTGAATTCTTGTCTTAAATCTGATGTTTACTTTGTGTAAATTTGGTGGGATGGATTGATCGAAATGTCTTGGATTTGGGTTGGGTACTGTTCAATCGAGATTTATGGATTACTATTGGTTCTATTGATGTTTATTGGAATGGTTAGAGCTAGATTTTTGTACAGGTTTCGGTTATGGACTGATCAGTGTGAGGGGTTGGCCTTACCCTGTTGAAAATGAGTGTTGATCTGAGGGATTAGTTGGGTTTGATGGAGCTAATCAGATTTATGAATTTGATTAGGTTTTGCCGGGAGTGTGGGTTGATCTTTGAACTGGTATGAGAGTTGTTTTGTTCGGTAAGAATGAGATTGAAGGATCGGGTTATGTTTCGATGTTGAAGGATTGGATAGGTTGTTGATGTTGAATCTATTGACTGGGTTTGTTGGACTCAAATTTGTTCTTAGCTTGAGAATTGGGGGTAATCGATTAGGTTGGTTATGGTGGCTTGGAATTGATCTGTTGGGAACCGGTTAGGGTTAAGTATGGAATGAGTATAATTAAATGCATATGATTAGTGGTGATTCAGATTTGTTTAACATTGGATTCGGTTAAATTTAGGGTTAATAGATTTAAATTAATTAGGTTATGGGTTGGGCTGAATCAAGTTGTTTTAGATAGTTGAGTTGATGAGTTGGGTTTAGTTGTAAGAATTGGATCATGGATTCGGATGTAATGAATCCAAAATTGGGTTAGGTGTGGTATAATTTTAATTGTGATTTGGTTAGGTTAATTTTGATTGGATTAGATTAATCTTAAATTCGGCTAGGTCTATGTATTTATAAATGGATGTTGTTTACCCATTCTTGCAGGTCCTTGATTATTGATCCTAATACCTACGTGGTTTATTTTCTGGTGGTTCTATTATTGACGGTCGTCTGATTCAGGTGGGTACTCTATACTTGGTCATTATAGGTTTTTTTAGTGCATGTTTTATTATTGTTGTTATCTATCCTATTGATACTTCTGCTATTTGTGCTATTTATCTAGTTGATATTTTTTGATATTCGTTACTTGATACTTGCCAGTTGATATTATCTTGTTGATACTCCTATTACCTATGTTAGTTATCTAGTTGATATCCTGTTCGTTGTTTGATACATGTTGGTTAACCTCTGATTGATCTATCTACTGATAGTACAGTCTCAACTTTTGTATCGTTGATCTATGATGACTCATCTTGATTCATGTTGATTGTTGTACCTATTATATGTTGGGATGATCATCATAACATCTACATGCTAGTTGTAGTTGTTATTGATAGCATGTTGGCTGTAGTTGTTGTTGGCACTCACCTGACACCATGTTGTGATGACACATGGGTGAGAGCACCAGTTGCGCCATAGTTGGGTACGATCAGAACTTGCTATATTACCCTTCTGAGATACACTGCTCGCTCCCCACCTGATTAGGGTGGTTAGTTGTTGAAGCCTGTGTAGTATGTCCTATTTGGCGTCTCAGTTCACTGCCCTGGGGTGTGACTGGGAGTGGCGAGTGCAGACAGTAACCATGCATGTTGCCTGTGATGTGTGTTGCATATCTGCATGTATTTGCTATTATTATTATTATTATTATTATATTGCATTGTTATTTACAACATATTTGTGTGTGACTGTTGCACTTGGTTGATATATTCCTATTGCATTGTATGACATGACATGCACTACTTGATTTTGCATGATTCCTATATCTGTTATATAGTATTGATCTTTCCTTATGTATCACTTGTAGATACTATATATCTTCTGTTATTTCTGTTGATATTATTCCTGCTGATTTATCTTTACATGCACTTCTATCCTGTATTCCACTGAGTATCTGATGCTCACTACCCAGACCTTGGGGTTGCCTTGTCTTCTCCTTAAGTAGCAGATAGGTTTCATTTGGAGCTTGGAGATCTGTCCGGCTGTATCCATCTCACAGCAGAGGAGGTTGTATGTAGTGGTTTGTATGGTTTCTAGTTGTATTGGGTTATGGACTTTTATTCGTGGACTTAGACTTGTAGAGTACTTATGTGCTTGGTTGTGGTATGGATTTGATACTGTTTCTATTGCGAAACTTTTGCTATTTTATGTGGATTTGTCGTATACATGTTTCATTTTTTTGGTACATGTAATAGTTTAATAGTTTTTGACCGTGTGGGCCTTATTCTTATCGGTATGCATCTGTGATGTATATGTGGGGGACTTGTAGTCCTTATTATGGCTGTTTTGGCCTTTTGTCTATATGTATTCAGAAAAATTATTATAGTTACAGGGGAGATGTTGTCGAAATTTTTCGGATGGTCATCTCTCAGGACGTGACATAAAATCTGATTGGACCAGACAAATAACAAATGATGGAATTCGTCTTATGAAGATGAAATGAACGAAATTAATTTCGTTCAAATCGAAGGTCGTTCAGTTATTGAACCAAATAATTTGATTTTGAACCAAATTAAACCAACTTAGTTTGGTTCATAATGGAAGAGATTTTGGCAAAACTGAAGAGATGAATAGTTTCCTCTTGTGAAGACGAAACGAATGAAATTGATTTGGGTCAAATTGAAATTCATTTGATTAGTGAATCAAGCGATTAAATTTTGAACTTGGTTTGCTACAGTAAACTTTAGAAATTCGATTCGCTATAATATCGATCTAAACCAAATCTGGTTTAGCTTAAAACCCTAATCCCGCTGCTTCCTGTAGCTTCTCTGACGTGGGATGCGCGCGATAAACAGAGGATCCCCCTGTTTATCTTTTTTTTTTATGAAAGTAAAATATATATCATCAAGAAAATAGCACAGGTATACAGGGGAGGTCAATGACGCTATCTCATGTCATATCTGACGAAATGTCAGATCTGAGTAAGTGTCATGGTCAATCATGTATGTGCTCTCATGTGTACCAATAATATCAGTGTATCTCACTCCCTATCTAACGTGCAGGTACCCCTGCTTATGCATCCGTCATGTCTATGTCCCCTGCCAGCATGGGGCCCCCATCACAGCGAAGTCGGTGTCGCAGCGTCCGCCACCTCATCATCCATCCTCCTCAGCAGGCAGCACCGAATCCCCCTGTTTATCTTCTTCCCATGGCACGCTGCCGTCCGTCGCTTCCCCACTCGCTCGGCTGGCTGTTCGCCAGAGAGGAAGAAGACGTCTAAACCCTAGCTGGACTGCGGCCAATCACTTCATCCTCGCGACAGCCGTCCTGTAGCTTCTCTTCTGCAGTGACAAAATAGAGATACAGGGTTTTCTTCTTCCCCGCTATGCACCGCCGTCCACGCCTCCCATCCGTGTGAGGGCGTCGCCGTACCGGAGATCCCGCCGTCGTCGATCACGTGAGATGCGATCCCAACTCCGCCTATCACGTGAATCACGATTTTAGGGTTCTTCTTCTTCCAAGCCACGTCGGGCCGTCCGCTGCTTCCACGTTCGGGAGATTGCCATCGGCCGCGATAATTGGGAGGACGGATGCGAAACCATGGCCGTGGATGGGCCCTGCTCTCTCTCGCTCACACCCCTATTCTGCTTTGGCCGAGAGAAGAAGCAAACCCCGGCGCCGCCCTTTGTCTTCTTCGTTTGCGAGAAATGTCGAAAACCTAGCACAGCCCTTGCTCGACCGCGTGGGAGAGGAGAGGAAAAACCCTAGGATCTGCCGTCGATCCCTAGTTCTTGCACACAGCCATCGGATTGAGGGTTTGCTATCGGATTGGACTTGTTGTTGGAGTTGCTGCCCCTTGTCATCGGAGCTGATTTTTCATGGGTGGTGATTTATGAAATCACTGTCGAAATTATTGTCGAGTTATAGTCGGGAGTTTTGTCATCAGGATGTTGCCATTCATCCACGATCATTTGACGACCATCTGTAATCCTCTCGGAAGCTTGGGAAGCTTCTAGAGAATTGTTCCATTATCATCGGAAAGAGTTTTCGATCGTTTGCCTTTATCGACAGTCAATGGTTGACCACTGAAAACTATACCGAGAATACGATTCTTTGTGATAGTTAAAAACTTCAGAAACGATCGCGACAAACGTTGTTGTGCGTTTATAAAGTTAGGTTTTCTCTCGAATCAATCGCTATTAATCATCGGCTAGTACCGAAGATGATGATGTGACTCATGGCTTTGGAAGCCATCCGAATGAGAGCTTGGTGTGGATCACCAGTAGAGGCGGGACTTTGACAAGCAGTTCAAAACAATCACACATAAGATAGATGAAATTCTTGATTATGTTCATATAGATCTCTAGAGATCAGCCAACGTAGTATCACGTACAAGATATATGTATTTTGTAAGTTTCATTTATTATTACTCATGAAATGTCTAGGTGTACTTCATGTTATACAAGTCAGAAATGTTTACCAAGTTCAAGATGTGGAAAACTGAAGTAGAGAATTAGACTAGAAAAAAATTAAATAGATTGGATAATAGTACTAAGTACACAGATTCAAAGTTTCAAGAATTCTGTAAGTAGCATGGGATCAAGAGACACTTTACAATTTGTAGGATACCATAGTAAAATGGTATAATATATAGAAATAATGAATAGAACAATAATTGAAAAAGCTCGATATCTCAAATTGAATGTAAAGCTTACAAAGAACTTTTGGAAAGAGGTAGTGAATATGACATGTTTCTTAATTAATAGATCATTGAGGATAGCGCTAGATGGGAAAGTATCAGAGGAGGTGTGGACAGGTAGTCCGACTAATTACTCCAATTTGAGAGTGCTTGAATGTCCAACCTACATGCAATTTCTAGTGAGGATGGATCGAAGTTGGATACACAATCTGGACAATGTGTTTTTCTAGATTATCATAAAGGTGTGAAAGACTTCAAGCTTTGGGATACTATGGCAAAAAAGTGGTGCATCAGTAGAGATATAATCTTTGATGAAAAAGTCATGTTGCAACTTACTCAAGGAAATGAGAAACAATTATTAGAAAAATACAACAACAATATGGATGTGGTGTAGGTGGAGATAGAAACCCATGATTTAGATGGTCCTAGCTCAAAGAGTAAGGAGCAGCATACTATAGTCACAGACGAGATTAGACGTACTATCAAACCACTCACTAGGTATAATTTTGAGAACTTGATTTCTTGTGCATTTATCACTACTAACAGAGATCCTACTATCTTTTAGGAGACAACACTTAGCTCAGAGAAAAATAAATGGATGAGTGCTAAGTTGGAGAAGATACAATCCCTGTATAAGAATCAGACATGAGATTTGGTGGAACTTCTAGAAGGGAAGATATATAAGAGAAAAGAAGCCATATAGAAAATGAGGAAGAAAATTTTAAGGATCGCCTAGTAGCAAAAGGTTACTCATAGAGGAAAGGGATTGATTGTGATGAGATTTTTTCTCCTATGATCAAACATACTTCCATCATAGCAGAATTGGCTTTGGTAGCACATTATGATATGCAACTGGAGCAAATGAACATAAAAATAGCATTTCTCAGTGGTAATTTAGAGGAACAAATTTATATGACACAGCTAGAGGGGTTCAATCAGTTTTGGCAGGAGCACTTAGTTTGTAAATTAAATAAATTGCTTTATGGGTTGAAGCACTCTCCAAGATAATGGTACAAGAGATTTGACTTCTACATGATTCATAATGACTATAAAAGATGCAAGTATGATTGTTGCATTTATGTGGAAATGATTCACTAATTTTCTTGCTACTTTACATGGATGATATGTTGTGAAAAGTATGAGTGAGGTTAATAAATTAAAATTTTTATTGAGTAAAGAATTTAACATGAAAGATTTGTGTGCGACTAAGAAAATTCTTGGGATGGAAATTCACAGGGACAAAACCTATGGGAGATCATGGCTATCTCAAAGTGGTTATGTTGATAAGGTGTTAGACATCATTAACATGGTAATGCAAAATCTATTAGTACACTATTAGCGCATCATTTTAAATTGTCATTGTACAATGCCCAAAGAAAAATGATGAGGTTCAAGATATGTCAAAGGTTCTATATGCCAACATAGTAGGGTGTCTAATGTATGCTATGGTTTGCATAAGATTAGATTTGACACATGTTGTCGGTGTAGTGAGCAAGTTTCTTTCAAATCCTAATCAACAACATTGGGATGTAGTCAAGTGAATTTTTAGATACTTGAGAGATACTGTAGACTATGATATCTTGTTCAATAGACAATATAGTGATCCTTTAATTGTGGAATATGTAGATGCAAATTATGTAGGGGATTTGGATGACAGAAGGTCTACCATAGGATTGTGTTCATTATTATGAGAGAGCCCATTTGTTGGAAGTTCATGGTATAATCTATAATTGCATTATCCACTACAAAATCATAATATATGGTAGAGTTGAAGCCGCCAAGGAAGCATTATGACTTATAGGGTTGGTCAAAGAATTGAGTGTTTGACAAAGTAGAGTCCAATTGTATTGTGATAGCAAGAGTGTTATCTCTTTGGTAAAAAATTAAATGTATCATATGAGAACCAACTATATAAATATAAGATTTTACCAGATCAAAGAGTTGATTTCTTCTAGTAAAATATTACTTGAGAAAGTCTACACTTCTGAAAATATAGTAGACATGTTGACAAAGCTTATTACTGTGGAGAAGTTTAAGCAATACTTGAACTCGATCAATTTCTCTAGTTGCTAGATGGGATACCCTAACTCAGTGTCTCAAGTGGAGTTCTCAAATGTGCATTTTCTCCTCTGGGGTGGATATTCGCTAAGATGGAGATTAGAATATGTGGCTCATATCTAATTAAGAAAGGGGCGTTGATTAGTTGGGGGTGTGAATGGTGTAGGGGTATTTTTTTTATCTATATATCTAGGGTTGTATAAATATAGAAGATGTAACCCTAATTTATTATCTAGTGAAAAATGTGACCTTGCTCCCATGGACTAGACACATCACTGAACCAAGTAAATCTTTACATTATTTTCCCTTATTTTTTTGATTATTTCATATATGTATCATAATTGTTGCATGATTTCAACAAAAGTCATAGCAGGAGAGGAATCTGTCCAAGTAATTGATATACAAATAAACATTGACCAGACCAAACTTGTAAAACACATCAACGTATTAAACAGATTAAAAGATGAGAAAATAAAAGTTGAATCATATTGTTTATTCATTGGGTCCTCACCATTAAACATTTTCCTTATTTTTCATGGTCCACATACTATGATTTAAGCTGATACCTATAGATGACGATGCCCATCTCGCTTAATAAATCAACCTAGCTATGTGGCTCGGCTGGCCCTTAGCACCTCCCTCCAAGTGATCTCAATGCCCAGTGATCCAAGTACTTCTATGGCATTCTTAGTGCCCAACAACCTAAACCTTCCTAAGTCTCAAGATAGAGCATTCGACAGCTCATTACTCATTCGCCCGAATATCCTATCTAGCTCGACAACCCATGTCCCTTATACAATTCAACATCCCAAGCTTCATACATATCTCATGTTGGAGATATTATTAAAGATATTTAAAATTTATAGAATTCAATTTGTTGAATACAAAATTTAGACTTATCTTTATCTGTCAAGATGACCTTGACATTCTGAACTCACATTGTCAAATTAGGAAGGTTGGATGACTGTGTTGCCAGGAAAGGCTGGGCTAACTTGGTTGGCTTAATTGAGCCAAGTGCTTGAGCTAGCCAAGTGCCAAAGCTATCCGAGTGCCAAGCTAAGTTGAATTGTTGAGTGCTCAAGTTGGCAAGAGCACCGAGTTGACTAAGTAGCCAACTGTCGAGTTGTCTGAGTGTTGAGTCAATCAAGTAGCCAATTATCGAGAGACCCGAGTGTCGTTGGTTGAGCTCTCAAGCTATCGAGTGGCTCAAGTAGGTTGAGTGCTAAGCAACTTGAGTGTCAAGCTATCGAGAGCTGAGGTTGAGTCTAAGTGGGAATCTGAATTGAGTTCTACCGAGGTCTGTGTTAGATACAGTTTCCTTGAAACAAATTTGTTCCCTCTGAAATGCTTCAAGATTATGTTGGATGGATGTTTCCTGAGATACAGTAGTTGACCATGATCTCAATCAATCAACCATTGGTTGTTCGTGGAGAATTGAATGTAATTGAATGTTATTGTAGCAAGCAAAAGAAAGGAAGTCAACAATTTCACTAACAAGGAGGTGGAGATCGTGGTGAAAGCAGGTGGATGGAATCACTAGTTTTCTATCTTTTTTCTACCCAAGTAGGAGCACTCCTTTTATAGGCTTCGACGTCTAGCAACGTTGAATGTTGCTGATTAATAGCCGAATAAAGGCTATTATATTCTCTGCCCACCTAACTTAAAACGTCAACCCTTGATCATCAATGGTCAGTTAGTTGTTTCATTTGGACAGTTATGGATTTGTCATTAATATTCAATTGTTACATACTTGACCAGATGTATCTATTTTGTTCAAGCAACCTTTATCCTGACTAGTTTGACTTCAAAATGCGCAGCCAAGGATCACACATGAGTCACATTCAATCCAAACCCTGAATGTATACTCTTGTGGCATTCACGTTCATGTTCACAACATTGTGATTCTATTTAAATCAATCTTCATGTCATAAAACTTTCAATATGAGACTAAACTCACATACACATTTGGAGTCTATTGTTCCATTCAATTTTCATTCACATTTTCAACCCCTCACCCTATGAGAATCTCCTAACATTGACATAGTACTTAATGCGACCTATAGTGAACTTTTGAGGATTTTCCAATTTAGTTTTATTGAACTCTTAATGATTATTCACGTAATCTGTTCTAGACATGGTCCCCCCATCTCGTTTGCTCTTGGTTATACTCTATATCATTGTAAATCATAGTTAGACATGACTCATTGCAAATACATATCCTATTTAAATATTGACTTCCCATCTATTCCATCACAAATCTTACTTAGATATAGTCTCCTACCATACCTTTAAAGCTTTGTTTGGGAGGAGGCGAGGGAAGGGGAAGGAAGGGTAAATAAAGGAAAAGGAATTTTGAACCTTGTTTGGAAAGGAATGAGGGAAGAGAAGAAAAGGATAAGTTTTAACCTTCCTTATCCATGAAAAAGGATATTTTCTTACACTCTAATTTAGGGTGTAAGAAAAGGGAAGGTAACTTTAAATATTATTTGTTTCAATTTTATATCTATTTTAAAATATTAATTCTCAAATAACTTATTTAATTTATTTAATCTAAATTTTTTAAATTTCTTTCGCTGAGCATAATCTTTTCGCTCCTTTCCTTTTCACTGAAATTTTGACTCGTTATTAGGTAACTATAAATTTTTTTCTTTGTTCAGTAAATCCGTATGCTAATCATTCTCCAATTGCGAATATACCCATCGTTTCAAATCACTATCACATGTTGCAATAATATAACATTTGTGATATTTCATGAAAAACTTATAAAATGAAATAATCAGTAGAGTAATACCTTCTCAAAGTGATACGTCGAAACTCGCACGTTGAACACATAGTTCACTTAAAATATGTATATTAAATTTATGAATATAATCTATTAGTTGATCTAATAGAGTGACAAATAATACGATGAACTCTTTTACAAAAGAATTAATTTTTTATTTAAAAAATAATTAATTTATATTTATAAAATAAATATTAATTTTATAAAAAAATAAAATTATTATTTAATTTAAAAAATAAAGATATTTTTATAATTTTATATATTTAATCTCTATTCTTTTTCTATTCTTCCCAAATAAAATAACACATGTTATGTTAATGTAACATTCTTTTTCTCTCAAATGAAGAAAATATAAATATTTTATATCCCCTCTCTTCCTCTCTTTTTCCTTCTCTTCCCCTTCCCTTCCAGGAAGGGATCTTCTCCTTATCCTATCTAAACAGAGCCTTAAGTATCAAATATATCTATCATAATAAGAGGCATTTCTCATTTTTCATTTAATTTTTTTTATTTTATTGTCTCTCTTAAGTTCATACTTAAGTATTTAAGTAGTAGAGACCTAAATATCTGTTCTAAACATGGTCCCCCATCACAATGAATCTATTCAATTCAAATTTTAATTGTTCTAAACGTGAAAATATGCGCGTGACTTGAAAGCCGTCAACGTCGAATTGAACCTCGGATCGCAACCAAATCCATCCGGCCAATCGAAATTGGTCAACGGCGATATTAAAGATCGTCATGACGTCATTTTGATAGTGTCTTTTTATCCCATCCACAAATTTTGTTAGTTTAAACACCTGGGACGGAAAATCTAGAATTAAATATTGAGAAATAAATTAGTTATTGTCAATTTTTTTAATATTTTTTGCACATAGCGATAAAAATATGCACATCACACATGATCTAAGAAAGTGATCGCGACTTACTTTTACATTTTTATTTTTTAATTTGATTTTATCGTCATGTGTCGGGAACTTTAGCTAATTTTGGATAATTTAAGAAAAGTTTGAGATAATTTTGGGTTAAAATGAACGGGAAAAAAAGAAGAAAATTAATAGAAAAAAATAAGAGTGATGGAGCAGGATTAGCTGCGAGTTCTTGAAGGTCACCACAATTTTTTGCCTGCCATTTTTTGTCCGTATTGATTATTTTATCGCCATTAAACACCGCCAGTTGTGCGGCTTTGTACTTTCTCTCTCGTTCTCTTGTTTCCATCAGCGCCGGCGGCGCCGGCGAAGGATCTGGCGCTGTACTGGAAGCGTACATAAGGAAGGAGGTAGTGGGTTGAACATCTCTGCGGTGGAGGAGGGAGTTCGCGCCTTGCGGAGTGGCCGGCGCGGTGGACATATGTGGCGTCCGGCGGGGCGGAGTTGGTCTGAGAAAGGAGCTGCCTTTCGGATTTAGACGGTGGGAGAATGCCTCCGGAAGAAGACCTAAGGCGTTCATGGGCGCCGCTGTTCGTCTTCCTCGTCGCTCCCGTGTTCGCCTTCGTGGTACGGTGGAGATGGCGGCTGACCACGGCGAGGCGGGAAGAGGTCCGTCGGTTGGCTTTCCTCGCGGCGCAGGAGTCTATACGAGAGGAGGCGGAGGCAATGAAGGCCTACGTGTCCGCTTCGGCTGCGGCTTTGTGTGTGGAAAAAGATACCGCAGTGCTGCCGCCGCAATGCCTCGTGTGCTTCAATCCTGCAATGGCGAGGTGCGGACAATGCAAGGTTGTCAGATACTGGTAGGAGCACGCGAGTTCTTTCCCCTTTTTCCTCCTCTTAATTTCAAGTATTTCTTGAAGTGTTGTGCCTTTTGGGGGTGATAGCAGGCTTCTGTCTCCATTTTTGAATTGCTTCAACTAGGGTTTTCCATGTTGTTATAAGTTCCAATTCGAAACCCACAATTGCACCGGAAAATGCTCTGTTCTCTTGGTTGGAGTTGTTTTGTTTATTGCTGTTCGTATTGGAGTTCTTGAATCTTTGCTCAGTCTTTTATTGGACACAGTTTCTAAAGATTTCGACTTGATGTCATCTCGACCCTGCATCTACAATATTGAAAGATTCACTTTCTTTTCTTGTTCATTGCAGCTCTGGAAAATGCCAGATTATTCATTGGAGACGAGGCCACAAAGATGAATGTCGTCCCCCAATTATCAATGATAGCAAATGTGGCTCAATGAAGGTTAATGATTCGGAGAGAATGCAATCCGAGGAGTCTGATTTATCGGAGAAGAGTTTAGCGCCTAATGAAGGACTAAATGCCATGGCAGTTGAGTCTCCAGGGAGGTATTCTCTACTCAAATCGGCATCCCCTGATGCTTTCAGGGAAGCTGGCAAGCCTGAAGAACTCGATCCTAGGTTAGGAGAGACTTCATCTTCTGATATTCTTACTACTAACCCCAAAACTGGACCTGATGCTTACAATGCAAATCCTTTTGCCTCGTTGATTCCTGAGCTTGCTAGATCAAATCCTTCTGCAAATATCACGTCTAACTCTGATGACTTGAAGGAGAAGCCATCCACGGTTGAAACAGAGGTGAATCATTCTACAGCGATTAGCCCATCAAGTTTAAAAGTGATAAATTCTCTTCATGCTCTTTCCTCAAACATAGAATCCCAGACAGAGGAGGAGACTTCTAACCCGGGCAACAGAATTCCAATATCTGCTGCTAGAGCAATAGCTGCCGAGATACACTTAATGGAATCCAAAACTTCCGGGACTTTTCCATTTGCTTCTGATCTGTTATCAGCTACTGACAATGCTATGAATGTTGCATCTCCTAGTTCCCCAAAAGCTTCTCCTGAAGAACCGGTTAGATCATCTAATTCTTTTGTGGCTACAATAAATGCAGCATCAGCGTCGACGAAGTCCTCTGCACCAGGTGCCCCTACTTTATTAGAGGTTAAATCTCAGACACAGCACAATGAGGTTCCAGCCTCAAACATAGAGACATCAGATCCTGTCACTAATGGGGCAGCAATCAAAACACAGCCACTCAAGTCCAACACATTGAGACCCTTAGCATTTTCTTCTAAAGAACTATTGGATAACAGTGGTGGTGAGACTGCCACTTCCTGTGAATCCTTAGAAAGAGTCAGTGCTGTTAGAAGATCAATTAGATCAGACGAAGCTTGTGGTGCTACCTCAAAGGGTCTGCCAACTTCTGCAAAGATAGTTCTTAAACAGCCTACACCTTATAAAACTTCAAGGAATTACCCTTCCGAATTGGTAAGTTGTTCTGTCCTATCACTTAAATTTATAAAGGATATTCAGATGAGTGTTTATGGGTGTGCCAAATTTCAAATTTGTTGGGGTTCTAATGCTTGCTTTACCCTAGTCATGTCCCTCTTGATTTATGTTATTATTACAGATGCTTTTCCCATATCATCTTTTCATCAAACTCTACAACCCTGGCAAGATTCAGCTGCATCCTTGTGGTCTTACCAACAATGGCAACAGGTAAGAAAATTCTGTTCTGCGTGATTTGTCAATTAAGGATTTTCCATGTGCTAGATTGTTTCTCTTAGTTCTTCGATCTTCCTTCTGCTGCATCTAATTCTTCGTAGCTCAAGCAAGGTCTAAGCAAGTGAAATTGTATTAAGCTTGCATGTCACCATGTGGCAAGGGCAAGGCAAATCGACATGTCCTAATGTATCTATTTAGTATTGTTCTTGCACAGCAAATCTTCATCAAAGATGCTGGGTTCAAGCCAGCTAAAGTTGTGTTAAATCGCTTTTAGTTAAGTTAAATCGAGTTTTGTTTAGTCTCCTCCTATCGTCCACACCTTCAACTAGTTAGTTAGTTAATTCATGTCTAACTACATAATTTTTTGGTCTTTTGATATCCATATCATCTTAACCTTTTTTTTCATGTTATCATTTACTCATGATACACCTAATTGCACCCAAGTATATGTTCTATCAACAACTGGTTTAAATATGGTTGGGACTCTGGTTGTTGTTGTTAGCTCACTTCAGCATGTCTATTTTTATATTGCAGCTGTTATGCTAATGCTGTTCTCCAGTGTTTGGCATTTACTCGGCCATTGTCAACATATCTTCTCAATGGTCTTCATTCCATGAAATGTATGCTCAATGGCTACTTGAGTTTTTTTTTACTTTTATTAAATACATAATTTTTTTATAAAATGTGTGCCTCCACGGCTAGGTCCAAAGAAAGAGTGGTGCTTTACATGTGAACTTGAGAGATTTGTGATGCACACGAAGCAAGGTGAATCACCTTTATCCCCACTAGGGTTTCTCTCCCATTTACACAAGATCGGAAGTAACTTTACTCATGGGCAGCAACAAGATGCCCATGAATTTTTGAGGTGAGTTTTGCATCTGAAGTTACTTGTCTTGTCCAGATTTTTTTCATATATTATTATCATCATACTGAAGCTAATATATTGATTATCTTATAAGCTGTTTTTGCATAATATTTTTATATCGTTTGTGGTGGTACATTTTCTTGAATGCTTGAAGACCTAGTTAGATGAGAAATCATCATCGGGGTGATAAGTTGTGGGTTTTCAAATTATATTTTATTGATTTCTTTTCTTGCGTGCTTAGTTTGTGTTGCTTTTGTTTTATGGTATAAAAGAACATGACGAGAGGGAGATCCTGTTACAAATTGGAGTTAGATTACATCAATCGTAGCAAGCATCAAGAACTCATGCACTACATATTTTGCTCACTCCACTTAGCTTTTTGCACCAGACATTTCTTTCCTGCTCATGACACTTGATTGCAAAAGACAATGCTATGCACATTTGAGGTTAAATATTAATGTCTTATTATCCCCCAACCTACTTTTGTACTGTCAGATTAGTTTAAACATGAAGTTTGGCTTTGCTGACTCTTGCAAATTAGCTCCATTTATAAAGTTACATAAACATTCAGTGGCATTATCAACCTTGCAAAATAGTTCCCTAACAATCTTTCTTGCAAAATGCAAAGTAGTCCTTATTAGAAGGTCATACAAAAACATTTAGTGATGATTGAGACATGCAAAGAGTGTTTGGGAACTCTATAAAAAATGTCATTTCTCTCATAAATTCATTGTATTTAGTAGCATTATCTTTATTTATATATTTTGGCAGGTATGCAGTTGATGTTATGCAATCTGAATGCTTAAAAGAAACCAGAGCAAAGCCAGAAGGTGTGTTAGCAGAGGAAACAACACTCATACAACAAATTTTTGGTGGCTACTTGATGTCTAAGGTAATTTGGTTTATAGATCTTGTTAATCTATTACTGATGAGTTTAGTAGATGCTGAATCTTGTTGTTTGGCAACTTTGCAAAAGGGTAAATGTTCGATATTCTGAGTGCAGATAAGGTGCAATAAGTGTAGGGTCAAATCAAAACGTTGTGAAAGAATGATGGACCTGACTGTGGAGATACATGGAGACATTGCTACCCTTGATGAAGCACTTCATCATTTTACATCTCCCGAAATTTTAGACGGGGAGAACAAGTATGAGTGCAACAGGTCGGTAATTTATTGTTTAATCCAGGATTAGTTCAGATGACCTGAACCTAACTACAATTCTTTGGAAGAATACTGAGTTACTTTTAAATATACTGGAGTTACCCTTCCATCTTTGCTTAATAAACCTTTACAGTCACTGTAATTCAAATTAATCTTGGCGAAAGGATATTTCAAGTGAGGATGCCAAATAAATGAAGATAGTAGATGGTAGATTTGTTTATCCATACATCTATCTCATCCTATAGCTCCTTTATAGGAGATGAGAGCACAAACTTGTACACCGTATTTGCATTTATCACCTTTTCAAGTTCCAAAGATAATTAGTGTCAGGCCAAAGCACTAAGCCATTCTTGTGATCTACTAAGTATTTTATATCATATTTCTTCGCTTGTCAGATGTAAGTCATATGAGCGAGCAAGAAAGAGATTGGCAATATTGGAGGCTCCCAACATTTTAACCATCGTATTGAAGCGGTTTCAGGTGATCACCATGGTCATTGCATTTTTTTATCTTTAGCTGTTTTATTCTGAATCGTCCCGACAGTAACTTGAATTTCTTTTGTGTCTTTGTCTTTCTACAGTCTGGTAAATTTGGGAAACTCAACAAGTCCATTCAGTTTCCAGAGTATCTCAATTTAGCACTTTATATGAGTGGAGATGATGCATCCCCCGTTTATCAGCTGTATGCCGCAATTGTCCATAAAGACGATAGGAATTCAACCTTTTCTGGTCACTATGTCTGTTATGTGAAGGATACGCAGAGGAAATGGTATAAGATTGATGATTGCAAGGTATTTTCAACTACTTTCAAGATTTTAAGAACATCAACTAATTTAGATTTACCCCAAAAAAAACATTTTCCAGTGTTAACAAATATATGCAAATCCAGTGAATCACCTTCTAAATTTTAAGCAGGTAAAACATGTAGAACTCAAAAAGGTTTTGTCAAAAGGTCCATACATACTTCTTTATGCCAGGTAGTAATGTTCTATGCACTCAAGCTGCATGTTCTTTCTTTAATTCCCTTCTTTCTTTTTTGTTTTTGGAAAATTTTCTTAAGATGAAATTTCAAATAGGTGCTCGCCGCGTGCTCCGAGGTCAGTAAGGAAAGCAATGGCCTTTGACATTGTACAAGCAAGGAAGACTAAGGGCAAGGAAGCCAAGAGAAAGCTTGGTGGTTACGATATGGAGGAGAGTAAAGACTTATTCCAACGGCAAATAGAGAGGGAGACTGACAATTTTCCACCATCAGATTCAGTCGACAAAAGATTTCAGCCTCCAACTGATTCTTTTAACGATAGCTCTTCTCTTTTCGACGAGAGTTCCTCCTGTAGCACCGAGAGCAGAAGTGATTCAACAACCACAGAAGAGAATTCTGGAGATCTAGACTTCATCAATCCGAATAGTCCCCCAAGTGTTCCTAAATTCACTCATTCAAAATAGCAGTCATGAACAGAACAATGTTGGATCGATTGGATGTTAGTTCTTCAGGAAGGGAAATGGGCCGTGGGACACGAGCACGGTCAATGCCACGGTGGCATACCGATATTTTGAAGGCAATTGGAGTCTATCCTGCCTGCATTGTGAAAGTGTATAAATGTAGAGATGTAACTGGAAATCTTAGGACTGTAGAGACTGACTGTATTAACCTAATTGAGGTCTAGTCTGGTATATTATGGAGAAGAAGGTTAAGTAGGTAAAAGAACTGCCCAAGCATTTTATTGATCTGTTTGGGTTGTAGAGAAAAACAATCATTAGGTTGTATTATGAGCAGTGAAAAGGAAATGGAAAAGGAGCAAAAAATTTTAACTTTGCAATTTCTTATGGCAATGAGGTTGAGCTATTGTCTAAATTTTCACCATGAATGATAAAGTTAGAGATATTCATGAACAAACTCAAAATATGAGTTCATTTTGTATTTGTTTGATATTAGAAAAGTGTGAAACAAAAATGCTTAACACAAGAATGCTCGTTAGTGTCTATGGAATTCTGTTTTTTGAAAAAATATATATATATTTTTGGTTGGCAATCTTATTTGTAGCTCCAATTTTATTTTAATGGTTTTATACTGAGCCAAAAGATACAATATATCTTACAAATTTCATAAAATTTAAATTTATATAATAAATTTAAAATGAAATACTATAATTCTTATTTATTTGATCAATATGGTAACTAAATTATGAGGACAAACTTGTTTCTAGCTCAAAGCTGACAAGTATTTTAATAAACAAATTTGGTCATAATTTTTAAGCTCAATGAGATGAAACAATGGACTTCAACAAAATCAAGCTTGGTTCAGCTTTTTTACAACCCTTCTTGGGAAGAATCTTGAATGGAATCTAATAAAAAAGACACTCATTGACCAGGTAAGATCCTATTTCTTAACCTAAAGGTGAAAAGAATTTTACATCATGGGAAGTACATGACAAAAAAATGGCTGCCACTCGTGGCCTGGAACAAATGACAAGTTAAAACATCCATCACCCTGTTGTTTCAAATTCATACACAAATCTATAATGATAATACATCAATTGAAACTGCAATATAATGCTCCTCAAAATTTAGTTCTTTTCGCAGGACCTTGGTCAATTATTGGGTCTACAGATGTTGGCTGCTCTGAAGCCCGTTGGTTCTCCAGATCTTTCTCCATCTCCGACATTGATGGAGCATAACCCTCAGGGAATGGCGGAGGAGGAGGAGCTGGGGGCAGCTGCATTATGCAAGAGTTCAAAGATATTACGTTCGACATAAAACAAAATACTTAAAGCAAAGCTACGGCAGAAACATGCTTAGATGGCAAGAGGCCCCATGAAACCCAAGACATGGAGAAAAACTACTATTCCTTTTGGAGGTGATAAGGAACAACTACTATATCACATCAAGTTAACTTCAAGGAAATGTAACTTCATGCTAGAAACCATAAGCATTGTAACTGTAGGGGAAAGTTAAACATAGGAATTCTCATGCAGTTCACCCAATGGAAATAAATACCCACGTGTATAGTACACAAGACATGGATTGTTCTTGTTTCAGTTGTTGCAAGGCTCACATAATTATAAAACACACTTCTTTGGTTTGTTTGCTTGGATGTATGAATGGGAGAGAAGCAAGGAGGGGGAGGGAAAAGATAAGAAAACATGTCAACCACGTTTTTTTTACAGCTCCTTTTCCCGTCTTTTTTTTTTCATCTACCCAAGTAAACAAGTTGTTTTTGTTATTTGTCTACATGCCAATTATGAAAAGAAAGGTTGGTATCCCGCTAAGTTTTTGTTTGAGATACATTATTTAGTGTTAGGCCGTAAGTCAAACGTCGCAACATTAACAATTCAAATGTAGGTAGAAAATTTACCCTTGAGCTCGACAAACATTCAGAATGTTTTCTAAACATTGTTAAAAGAACTATAAATCCTATCTTATCCAAATGCTTTGCATTTTCTCCAATGTTAACAATTATCCAATGGTGTAAGTTCTTAGATCCCAAATGGTCGTGGGACCGATCGTGTGGGTCACTGGGTGGCGGATTGGACTTTTTGCTGAAGAGTTCTCAAATCCAACATTCATTTATTTTGTTTTTCATATGGGAATATTTATGTTATCCATAATAAGAAGAAAATTACCTTGCGCTGCAAGGTGGCAAGAATATGATCGACTCGTTTCAGTTCCTTGAGGTCAATTGCCTCCTTTCCAGTAATTGATTCTGAGTTGGACTCTTCGTTTTCAGCATCAGCTGTAAGGCAAATACAAATGATAGCTTCCCATGGAAATAAACATGCAATAATCATCACTAAACACCTTTTTGAGTAACAATTTTATGCATCACGTTTATGAAGCTTCAGAAAGTTGAAGTCATAACGCATAGAAGAATAGCAGCTTTGTGTTTTTACTATAACAAACATGTTAGATAATGACTATATAAAAATAATTTTTAAATTTTTTTTTAAAAAAAAGCATAGAGCAGGAAGGAGACTAACAAGATATTTCTTATAGTATAACAAGAACATAATTGACTGAAAAGTTGAAATATTTATAAGATTAGTGTAAAATAGCTATGCATGAGCAAGGCCTCAAATTGCAAGTGGGTATGTTGTAGCATGTAGCTCAATTCAATGGTTTTAGTTGCTTATAAATGGCACATTCATAGTTAAGGTGTCAAAAAATGCAAGCAGAGAGATTTTCACTTCATGTTTCTAGGTTTCAGGTATATTCAAAATGGACTAGTTTTTGTAGTTGTGCCCAGGGTTTCAATAGAACGTATAGGTACTCAGCCAAATACCATATCGAATCCTATATGTAGCTAGGGTTTCGAATAGCTCCTGTAGTTGTAGCTAGAGTAGATCAAGTTATCTATGATTACACTTTCATAAACGAGTAGCAAGCATAGTTAATCAGTCAAATACCATAACCAATCTTCTCCAATTTCGAGGCTGCGGTATTGAAGGCCTTCGATATATGATAAAGCGCCCTTCCCTGTAGCAAGAACGTGAATTTGAGACTAATATGCCATCGGCCAAGCAGCTCCAACGACTTGGAAGAAAGTAAAAAAGGGAAAAAAAAGAACCCACAATCCGTGACGCGAAGACACTAGCAAGCTGCGGCGCCTGGTAGATGGATCCGTCGAGGATGTAGTAGGTGAGCATGGGGGTGACCTTCTCCGGCCCGTCTCTCTTCTGCTTCCGGATCACGAACAGGTGCGGCTCCATCACCTCGCTCAGCGCGTACTCCGTCCCCGTCATCTTCCTGATCGCACACGCATACACACAATCAGCTCAAAGGCGAGACCTTTAGGTCAAAGAAAAGGAAACAAACGAAGCCGAAGGGGATCTCATCCAACGAGAGATGGGAGAGGTCGAGCGGGTGAATGGAACGCGACCGCAGCTGCTCGTTGTTACAGGACCAATCGTAGAAGGGAGAGAGGGCGAAGTAGTCGAAGACGAGGTTGCGGTCGAGGGGGTAAGTGTTGAGCCAGAGTTGGTCACGGAAGCAGATCCCGGTCATGTCGGTCCCCGGAGGCTGCGGCATCCCGTCAGGGGCGACGACGCCGGGGTTCCCCACCGCCTGCGGAGGTGCTCCTTGAACCGCCGGAGGGAGCGGCGTCGCTGCCATGGCCACCTCGTCTTGTCCAACGCGAGTACGATCGACTCGACCCTTCAGCCTAATATAAACATTGCTGACCCGGCCCACTAAACCGGCCTTTTAACGGCCCATTATAAACTAGCTGCCCTTCTTTGTCAAACCTTGTCCTTCTCTTCGTCAATTTTATTTAAAAAGGTTTTTAAAAATTAAAAAAAAAAAGAAATTTTAGCTCAAAAATTTTTTTAAGTCATTCATAATTTCTTATTGTCTTTCCAAATAAAAAATTCATTGATTACATAATTTGTTTTTATTTTTGGACGTGTAATTAAGAATTAGTTTACAACATTCAATTTTGATTAGATATGCAAAATTAATTGCAAGTCCTAAAGGAAATTGTCCAATCAATTGATGCATTAGGTATCATCGATTGACATGCACGAATCATGCATAGTAGATTTTATAATCGATTGACACACTCGATTATTGATATACACAAATCGTACATAGTAAGTTTATCAATCAAATAACTCACTCAATTGATGTGCATGAACTGTGCATAATAAGCTTTTTAATCGATTAGCTCACTCGACTGTTATAGATGAATTGTGCACGATAGGTTCAACATTTGATTGCTAGTAAAGGTTCAATTGATTCTCCGTATATCAACGGGTTGAAAGTGAAGACTCAATCAACTACGAAAAATTTAATTAATTGAAGTACATTTTAATATAATCTTAAATTTGTATACTAGTGATATATATATATATATATATATATATATATATATATATATATATACAAAAAAAAACTTAATTGAAACAACGTGTCATTAAAATAATCCCTCTTGTAGACACGGGTGGAGCCACGTTATACTCTATCCGGATTATAGCCCGGGAGCTTGACGGTGCAAAGGCTTAAATTTACAGATGAATTTTTTTTTTAAGAAAACGAAGAAGACAGTCAGGTTGTCTCGTTGGCACAGTCCACAGTCAGATATCAGCTCGGATAAATCATCTGGACTGGTTCCACCATTGCTTATAGAAATTAATTTATTTTAAAATAGAAAAAGTCTGGTACTTACAACTTCTGTGACTATTTAACATACGCAAAAGAAGGTTAATATTTAACAGAATTGTAAATGCATTTGTGGTAATAAATACGTGATGATTATTTGATTTGTCATTTGATCAATAAATTAGCCCAAAGAAGATTTATTATTTGACATGATCTTATATTGTTAATATTTGTTTACACTAAGATATCACTCAGTAAGTTAATGTTTTATCAAAATGAAATATTTGAATTTACTATTATCATTCTTATTTTAAGACTTACGAGAGTATATTTACTATTATCATTCTTATTATTGTTTACTATCAATAATCTTTCTAATACAATTATCAATATCAATTTCATTCCTAAATTATAATAGAGAACCTCTTAATAGTTTTTTGAGTCGTGGATCTTGACCTTAATAGCTCTTAAGGACCGACTCTCTTCCACCTTTTATGGATTGAGAGTAACTCTGATGAAAAGAGAAAGATGGGGAAAAAATGGAAAAGATCAAACCGTATATGTCTGATGATCATGAAAAAAAGTCATTTTGGATACAATAACTAATGGGATAACTAAGTCTAAAGAGTTCCTTGTTGAAATTGAAAAAAGGTTTGTCGAGAATAAAAATGTTGAAATAAATACACTCTTCACAAGCATAATTTCATTGAAGTATAAGGGTAAGAGAAATAGTAGAGAGTACATCATAGAGATGTCTCATCTTGCTTTTAAATTAAAAGTACTTAAGTTAGAACTCACAAAAGACTTGCTAGTGCATTTGGTTTTGAGACTAAACTTCATAGTTTGGCCAATTTAAGGTGAGGTATAATTGTCATAAAGAGGCTTGGTCTCTGAATGAGATAATCTTACATTGTATTCAAAAAGAGAAAAGGGTAAAGCAAGATTGATAAGATTAATAGTGCTCACCTAACCTCAACCCCTAAGAATAGAAAAAAAAATAACAAAAGGAAAAAGGATATAGAAACTACAGATATAAAGCCTACGAAGAAACAACTAAAGAGGTCAGATGTATCGAAAGTTAAAGGTTGTCACTTCTAAGAGTTGAAGGATATTTTAAGAAGCAATGCACTATCATGTTTGACGTATCAAGAAAGGCGTGCTTCTTGATTTGATTTGTTATGAGGTTAATTTTTGGTACCTACGTATATTTGGTGGATAGATTCTGATACAACAACTCACATCAGTGTGTTTATGCAGGGTTGCCTCCATTGTCGTAAGTCAAATAATAGTAAAAGATACATTTATATGAGCAACAAAAAACAGTTCAAATTGAAGCAATTGAAAATTTTAGATTATTATTAAATTAATTTTTATTTGGATGTTTATAAGACATTTATTGTACCATCTTTTAAATGGAATTTGATTTCTATTTCTACTTTGATAAATTCAGCTATTCCTGTTCATTTGGGAATAAAAATTTTAATTTATTTCATGATTTAAAATTGATTGGAATTGATTCTTTATCTAGCTGTGATAATCTCTACTTGATTGATATTATTGTTTCATTTAATAAAACACTACAATTAAGGACATGAGGTATAAATAAAAAATTAACAAATGAAAATTCTATTATATTATGACACAAGAGATTAGGTCATATCTATAGATTGAAAATGGAGAGACTTGTGTCAAACAAAATTCTAGACCCTTTAAGTTTATTGATTTAGACTATTGTGTCAATTGTATAAAAGGAGATTTGAATCCAACATAACTTTAGACATCTTAGAACTTATATATCTCTAGTGGGTGAGATATTTATGGGTCATCTATGTAGCTGCTTAGAATGGTCAATAATATTTTATAAAGTTTATAAATGATTTTTCATAATATAACTATCTATATTTCACTCATGAAAAGTCAGAGTGACTGGATATATTTAAAAAGGGAAATGATACTTAGCATGAAAAATCCAACATGAATAGAGCATGACACTCACAACTGCATGCAGTGGGTCCCATTGCATGCCAGTGGGACCCACTGCCAATGTGAGTGTTATGCTCCATTCATGTTGGGATTTTTCAGAAACAACTCAACAAAAGAATCAAAAGTATTATATCATATCATGACGGTGAATACTACAGTAGATATGATAGTTCAGGTGAACAACATCCAAGATCTTTCGATAAGTTCCTAAAGGAATACAGTATCGTCCACAGTACACCATGTCTGGTTCACCCACTATGATTGGTGTTGTTAAATGACGAAATAGAAGGCTTAAAAACATAGTGAGGAGTATGATTTGTCACTCTACCTCACTAAAATCACTCTAGGGAGAAGCGTTTAAGACTGTAACATATATATTTAATAGGATTCCAACGAAAGCAACTAACAAAATCCTTCTGAGTTTTGGATAGGCAAGAAGCCTAGTTTTAAGCACTTACATGTTTGGGATATGTCTAGCTGAGGCATGACCTTAGAGGCCTAATGAAAGGAAATTGAATTCAAGAATGGTGAATTGCTATTTTGTTAGATACTCTAAAAGATTAAGGTATTACAAGTTTTGTGATCCCATGACTAAGTCAATTTTCAAGTCAAGAAATGCTTGGTTCTTTGAGGATATCGAGTTTGTAAGAGGAGATACAATTAGGCACTTCATCTTTCAAGAGAAATATGTTGATATTTCCATAGGTGTTATTGAATTTTATCAAGATTATATTCTTGATCATATTCAAGATACAAATAGATCAAGGCAACGTCAAGAACCTATGTCATTGAGGAGATCCATTAGACATATAGTATCGGACGATTACATTATGTTTTGTCAAGAATATGAGGTTGGCATTGGAGTAATAGCAGATAATCCAATCAACTTTCATCAAGTCATGCAAAGTTCTAACTCTCAAAAGTGGATTGATATCATAAATGAAGAGATGAAGTCCATGAACGATAATAATATTTGGGATCTTATCCCATTAGCAGAAGGCGAGAAGTTCATTGGCTGCAAATGAATATTTAAAACGAAGAGGTATTCTATAAAGGCAATATAGAGAGGTATAAAATTCATCTGATCACAAAAGGCTTTAGACAAAAAGAAAACATCGACTATAAAGAGATTTACTCATCAATTTCTTCAAGAGGCTCTTTTAGGATCATAATGACATTAGTGACGCATTTTGATCTTGAGTTATATTAGATGGATATGAAGATCATCTTCCTCAATGGTGGCATTGATGAGATGACCTATATGGTGGAACTAAAAAACTTTATGTCGGGAGATTCAAAAAATCTAGTGTACGAACTTAAGAAATCTATATATGAGCTCAAGCAAGCATCTCAATAATAATATTTTAAATTTCATCAAGTGATCGTCTCATTTGATTTTATGATGAATTTGGACAATGATTATATATACCATAAATTTTGTAGGAGCAAATATATTTTCTTGGTTTTATGTGTTGATAATATTTTATTTACTAGCAATAATATACACTTGTTGCATGAAATCAAGAGATTTCTAACTAAGAATTTTGAGATAAAATATTTTGATGATGCTTCTTTTATGTTAGGAATACAAATACTTTGAGATCACTCTCGAGGTACTCTTTCATTATCACAAAAAGAGTTATGAAGAAAAGGTTCTAAAAAATATGATATGAAAAATTATAAATCATGGTTCTACCAAAAAAAATGATAAATCCCAGTCAGTCTCATGGACTCACTCCCTAGGGGTGGCCGGTCCGGTCCCATGGAAGTTTCCCACCGACCACCATGGTAAATCGGGAAGCGCATACGGCGGCCAATCCAGATGCCCAGCATCCTTTGATTGCGTTCCCCATTTGGAGGAAAATCATGGTTCTACCATTGTGGCTAAGGGAGATAAATTTAGTCTCAATTAGTGCTTCAAGAATAACTTTGAGGAAAAAAAGATACAAAAGATTTCTTATGTATCAGCAGTAGAGAGTCTAATATATACTTAGGTTTATACGCGTTCAGATATTGCATACATTATGGATGTTGGATAGATACTTGAGCAATGCAAGATTAGCCTATTGGAAAGTAACCAAATGGATTTTACTATAACTACAAAGAATAAAAGATTACATGCTCACCTATCGAAGATCAAATCAGCTAGAGATTGTTGGATACACTGACTTCGATTTTATTGTATGCTAAGATAGGATGATTGGGCAAGCTATCTCCTAGAAGAATTCAAGATAATATCTTGTGGTTTCTTCTACAATGGAAATAGATCTTGTAGTATGATTATAGACTTTTATCATAGGATTGTGTATAGTGGATAATATTGATAGACCACTCAAGTTATTTTATGATAATAAGTCAACAATTCTATATTCTTACAACAACTAAAGAACGACGAAATCAAAACATATAAATATCAAATTTCTAGTTGTGAAAGAAAAATTGAGAGTGAAAAATTATCCATAAAGCATATTGAAACAAGAGATCTATAAATGCAACACAAGGTATTTTCTTCTATAAAAAAAAGGTAGAATCCGCCACTCCAGCGGCCCCACACGGTCGGTCCCATGACCATTTGTGAGGAGATAAATCGAGAAACTACACAAGATATTTTCATATATATGCAGTCATTACAACAAATTTGACTTTTCGCAGCGCGTAATTAAGTTATCCACAGCGCACATCGCATGCTACATAACCCTAAGTTGTTGAAACTTATAATACATCCGCAGCGCGGGGGGCGTGCGCTGTGGAAAATTGCATCCGCAGCTTGCGAGCGCGCGCTGCGGATAATTATATTCTTAAGATATAATATACCTATATACACAAATATAATACAAATATAAATAATATAACTTGCTCAAAGCTCTAGCATTTATAATCCAACACACAAATATCACATACAAATCAGAGCTTAAACAATGTGCATATATATCAGAAATAATCATCTTCATTTAGTTAGATAAAACAATCCAAACAAAAATTCATCTTTACTACAAATAGTATATGGTCAAATCTATATCAGTCAGACACAACTATAAACATTGATGCCCAAGTGACTGTGCTTCCTATTGCATCCTCAAGAAAAAATATTTCTTCGTTTGGTCAAATTAGCTCCACCTTCTCCACGAAAACTCTATCAATCCAAACTTTCTAATAAGATCCACCAAGAGGAATGTGATGTACTTTTGCTTTTGGATCCGTGGATGCAATTCGACCTTCTGCAACAGCTCCATCAACAGACCAATAAAGTAGCTTACATTTAGCATTAACACTGATATCTCCAGCACTCACCTTCTTTAGTTTTGACTATAACAATAAAAAGTAATTAATGATTAAATAAATTTTATAATAGAGCATATTATAAATAATAAATGAAAGTATAATATTGTGTTAAGATAGTTACCTGAGCTGCAACATTGCTATTGCCACTAATATAATTTCCAATACCGCTACCAATGCCACCACTAGCAACCTAATTTTACAAATAAATTAGTTATTGTTAATCTAATATAAAAGAAATAAGGTAGAACAATTTCTTATATATTGAAAGGAGCAACTAGAGGAGAAAAATAAAAGTCTAATACAAAAGAAATAAGGTAGAACCATATACAAGTCTGTGTGCATTCAGCTACACAAGATTAACTTAAAACCAAAAGCAAGCCAGCAAACAATCAAAGTGTGGAAAGAAGAAAATCTAAAACAGATAAGAAATGCATAACCAGCAATAAGTTAATCTTTTGTATATGCCAATGACATGACAGCTGAAAAAAACAAACAATAACTATTTAGATGAAGAAAAACAAACATCAACTTATTGACTTTTCCATGCTATAACAAGCTAATTTTCCATTTTACACCATCTGACATACAAACATTTCCACCATCAATTTCTTATAGATCTATGGGTCAGAAATTAACTAACCTGAAGATGCATGGGGGCAGTGATCATAATGAAAGCTAAATTTTGATTACAGAACCGAACAAACATACAAAAAAATCAGTTATACTGCCAATATTGAATGAATTCATAAAAAGATAACATAACATTTGAGGGCATGCAGAAGACTCATATGTAAGGAGAAATACAATGACAGTAAGAATCGAGTGCTCCAAGACAATGGTAGCGCTACATAATAAGAAAACAACGATATGACAAAAAAAATGTGTAGATTCCTCTCCTTGACGAATGTCGTTTGTTTACCATTATATTCGTGGCTTGTGTGATTATAACAACGAAAGATAAATATCAAGGTAAAACAAGAAAAATTTTTTGACAACGTTGCACAATTAATAATATGTTATTCAGTAAACAAAGTGGAGGAGGGCTTCACAAACGAAGCTGTCCACAAGCATTATCAGGTCAATACCGCCCTTTGCATTTAAGCACGTGAAAACAATGTAGTCTTTGGTCAAGACAAAAATTATCTCGGTGCTGAAAGCAACTCTTTTAGTAGGCACATTTCTAAGAGTCAGAGAATCTTATGGGTTGATAGGTTTCAACTTTTAGGAGGAATCTGAAACAAATGGCTAATTATTGCAGTATGGGTGGCCTCTGGAAACAGAGGAAGGCAAGGCACATGTCTTCATCGATGACCCAGGGAATGGACTGAGCTCAACAACCAATGCTAGCTCAAGTGAGATACACTGTAAACCTACGCTGTAATATGAATAGAATCTTATCCACATTTTTATTCAGAAGCAATATTAAATATTAAAATAGAAAATTTTTATTCAAATCCTAGCAACATTTCTTCAAAACAAACTAAGCCTTTTTCTATACAAATTTAGCTAATAGAGTTGTGCAGTACAAAGTGTAGTCATGGATCAATCACATCAATTCCATCACACTCATTCCTTGTATATGGTTCCTTCTCAGTAATATTAATATCAAGTCTATCAACATCAAGAGGTGTTGTTGATATATAAGCTTCCTCTTCAATCAAGTTCATATCATGAATACCTCGAGGTGGCGCTTTTAGCAACACATACCAATTTGATTCATCATTATCCCTAGAATAGAATACTTGCTTTGCTTGTGATGCTAAAATGAAAGGATCACTTTCAAAAGTTCTTAGTCCTTGGTGTAAGTTGACTAGTGTAAAACCATCTTCCATTTTAATACCAGTTCTAATATTAGCCCAATCACATCTAAAAACAGGCACTTTGAAAGAATAGTAGTCAAGTAAAATAATTTCTCGTATAACTCCGTAATATGAGAGTCTTCCTCTTGTATGTGAATAATCATTATCAATAGATTGACAAATAGTATCAGCTTCAATTGAGACACCACTATCTTGTGTTGACCTTCCAACATCAATTGTGTGGAACCGATGCCCATTTATAATATAACCAGTGTAAGATATAACATGCTTTCTTGGACCATGTGCTAGCCATTTAATTCGGTCTGAGGAGTTGTTAAGGTCATGTTTTGATAACCACTCCGCAAATGTTTCCATATGTCGCTTTTGTAATAATGTTTCGTTAGATATGAAACGACGATCTGCTTGTTTAAGCTCCTCAATGTGCATCCTATTTAAAATCATTGAAGGGTGAATGTTATAATATACGAATTATGTAATAGACAATGAATATCTAATAGGGGTTGCAATCAAATATACTCACTGGAAATAAGGTTCAACTTCTGCAGTATTGAATAATACATATCGATGTGCAGCTTGCAATACCTGCTCTTCTAAAATCCTTTCTTTTCCTTTAGAAATTGGACGACCTTCCACTAAGCCATTCTCCAAATCCTCATTCCGATCAGAACGAACACCAATACTAGAAGCTTTTTGAAAATATGCACTACAAAATCTCATTCTTTCTTCTGCGAGATAACACTCAGCTATGCAACCCTCTGGCCTTGCTCGGTTCTTCACATACCCTTTAAGTGTTTTCATAAATCTAAATTACAAAACAAATTCACAATCAAGAGTTGTTGATAACAAAATATTATTTGTTGTATAATATTGATTACCTTTCAAATGGATACATCCAGCGGAAGTGGACTGGTCCACACAAGCGAGCCTCTCTTGCTAAATGAATTGTCAAATGAACCGAAATGGTAAAGAAAGCGGGTGGAAAATACCTTTCTAACATGCATAGAGTTTCAGCAATATTTTCCTCGAGTTGTTCTAAACGGTTCCTGTCTAAAACTCTTTGACATAATTCATTGTAAAATGCACAAAGCAAAAATATAGCATTGCGTGGCCCTTTGGGTAAAAGACTTCTCAATGCAACTGAAAGCAATTGTTGCATTAGAACATGACAATCATGAGATTTCAATCCAATCAGCTTACGCTCTTCTAAAGAAACACAATTACCAATATTTGAGCTATAACCATCTGGTAACTTTATTTTTTTCAACCTAGAACAAAATATATCCATTTCTTTTTTAGACAATGTGTAAGGTGCAGCAGGCAAGTGATACATATTTTCGCCTTTATGTTGAGGATGTAATTCATCTCTAATTTTTAAGTGCATCAAATCTTTGCGAGCATTAACACCATCTTTGGTTTTTGTCTTCACATTTAACAATGTGCCAATGATATTCTCACAAATATTCTTTTCAACATGCATCACATCTAAATTATGACGTAACAAGAGCCCCTGCACAATACATTTTATAATATTAGTTCAGTAATATAACAAATTCATTAAAAGCTAAGGAATATATATAGTCAAATAACTTACACTCCAGTATGGCAAATTGAAAAAGATGGACTTTTTTTTCCACATTTGAACTGGTTGTTGTACCTTTTTTGAATTATCCTGGTTCTTCCTCTTTTTCTTTGCAGTGTTGCTAATCTCACCCTTTTGTTTTTTACCCCAATTATTTTCAATGTCTTTCACTGCATTAAAAATTTCTAATCCAGTCAAAGGTCTAGGTTTCCCTTTTCTCTCTTTTTTCCCATTAAACCACTTCTTTTTCTCTCGAAATGGATGATCAGGAGCTAGGAATCTCCTGTGCCCCAAGTATGCAAACTTTCTACTGTATTTTAGCCACATGGAACATATGTCTTTACCACATATCGGGCAACCAAATTTACCTTTTGTGACACATCCAGCTAGGTTTCCATAAGCTGGAAAATCATTAATAGTCCACATCAAAATAGCCTTTAGATTAAACATTGACTTGCTCAAAGCATCATATGCCTCCACACCAATGTCCCACAACTCCTTCAATTCCTCCACAAGGGGTTCCAAGTATACATCTATATCATTTCCTGGTTGCTTTGGGCCTGGAATCAGTAATGTTAGCATAAGATTTTCCTTCGCCATGCACATCAATGGAGGAAGGTTGTAATTAACCAAAATAACCGGCCAACAACTATATCTGGAACTAAGGTCACCAAAAGGATTGAATCCATCAGTTGCAAGACCAAGCCGCAAATTTCTAGGATCCGATGCAAAAGCGGGCCACTTATGATTTATTGTATCCCAAGCTACTGAATCAACTGGATGATACATCATATAATCTTGACTTTTATGCTTGGAGTGCCAAATCAAGTCTTCAACCTTTTCTTCTATTTTAAACATCCTTTTCAATCTAGGTATCATGGGAAAATACCGAAGCACCTTTTCTGGAACTCCTTTACGAACTTTAGTAGTGATTTTGTCAACCTTCCATCTTGAGGAACCACACTTTGGGCATGAGTCGAAATCTTTAAGCTCCTTTCTAAATAGACAACAATCGTTTGGGCAAGCATGAATCTTCTCGTAGCCTAAATCAAATGGTTTCAACAACTTTCTCATTGAGTAAACATTTTCTGGAAGTGTATTTTTTTCTGGAAGCATGCCACCTAAGATCTTAAGAAGCTCATTGAAACTAGTATCAGTGTGACCATTAGTAGACTTATAATTGTATAATGTGACAACTGCTGATAACTTTGTATAAGTTGTACAACCAGGGAAAAGAGGAGTTTCTGCATCTTCTAATAAATCAACAAACTCATAGTCTTTTGTTTCAGACATAATGTGTCCAGCCTCTTCTTCCGCTACAAAGGCATCTCTATATAAGTGATATGCCTCTCTACTTCCACCCTCCTCTTCTTGAACTCTTCTTGAACCACCTTCACTTTGAAATTGTGATGTATAAGTTTCACCATGGAAGACCCAAACAGTGTAAGAAGGATCTATCCCCTTCATAATTAAGTGCTCGTACACTTGGTCAAATTTCATATACTTCTTATTTTGACAACGCTTGCAAGGGCATAAGATTGTTTCGCGTGTTTTGGCATAGTTCCTAGCTTGTGCAAGAAATTTCTGAACCCCTTCTTCATATTCGGGTACAAGCCTTGAAGGCAAATGCATCCATTCCTTATCCATTTCTTAAATGACTACAACCCTAAAATGAAATTACAATCCATTGCTAAAATACACACAAATAATCAACGAAATTAGAACCCTAAAACGAAATTAGCAATAACATATTATCCGCAGTGCATTTATTAGATACGCCGTAAAAACTATTATTAATAGCATACTATAATTGTACGCCGTTAATGACGTGCTGTGGAAAGTCAAATTTATTATAGTGTGTAAAAAGATCATACCTAATGTTGTTCCAAAAGTATTCTTATAGGAACCTTCCGCTCTTTCTCTTCTCTTCCTTAAAACTATATATAATAGAAAAAAGCTACTTGTCACAATAGAATTCCCGTCACAAATGTTGTGACGGGAATCTGCACCGTTGGATTTTAAAATTAAGATTAAATCCTGATCGTAGATTGAATGGATGATTGTGATTGAATGGGTGATTGTGATTGAACGGTCCAGATTCCCATCACAAATTTGTGACGGGAATATGTTGTGACAAGTAGCATCACTCTATATAATATTGTTTTATCACTAGCTAGCTAGCTGGTTGGATTCTTCAATCAATGGCGGAAAGTAAGGTCAAGACTCGTATGGATCTTTACCCATTAATTATATATATATACAAAGATATATATCCTTTAATTTTTCCAATGAAAATTACAGGAATCAAGGCATCAAGAGATCAGGAATAGAATCGTTTGATTAAAGCCGGAATTGAAGGGGGAAAACTCGAGGAAAAAAAAAAAGAAACTAGATGCACGCACAGTCTTCAAATCCACAATATTAGAAGAGATGCAATCCAGTAGTTATCCTCGATCTTTAAGAAGCAATAATAGTCTAACATTTAATGCCACGTGAGGATCATAATAAAATAAAAAATGATGAGGTTAAAATAGAAAACATTTATTACACAATTAATTAGAACATATAGAAGTATATACACCCAAATTTCATAAAGATCAGATACATATAGAAGCACAGTGGCAATTATAGATCTGCAGACATACCACTCAAAAATATACATCACAACACCATATATAAATTAATAATTAGAACAAGCACAATTAATCAAATAGTCTTAATTAATTAGCAGCATGAAGAGACGGAGATGCCAGAGATGTCAGCTGCGTTGCCAATCGAAGGAGGAAGCCGCTGGTCTTCATCTGCCCACTGACACGCCGCCGCTGCTCGATTTCTTCCTGTGAGTTCAACACCGAGTGGCGTCATTTTCTTTCATCGAAGAGGAAGAAATCATCGTCGGAGCTGCTAGTTCTCTTCATCCTGGGAAATCACTGGAATCGTGCATTGCTCACCCAGAGCTGCTAGATCTGCCACCGCCAAAGCCGCCGCCGTTAATAGGTCTGCAAGTATACGACCATCGTCAAGTAATAAAAGATATAGAACCACAGGGACTGTGGAATAAATCACTAAGCTAACACAAGAAGAGTATAGAGTTCACGTAATTTGGGTTGAGATGGGGAAAGTGAGAGTGAAGTTGAGCTCCTAAATCTCAATCGAAGAAAAATCAACTAGTAATAGGATTGGGAAATCGATCCTAAGACTTCGGATTCCTCGAGATTGTGTTTGATTGACTATGGACTCCTTACCATTCCTCAATGTTTGCACAATTACAAAGATTCTAACCAAAATATCCAATTAGACCTCGTCAGATTTCCTCAGAATAAAATCAATAATCCTCTAACGTTATGATTACTAGTTTGAAATGATCCCAGATAGTCTGGTTATAGCTCTCCCGCTGTCACCGGGCACTCTAGCATACTACTAGGATCCTACTCCCTCTCACCGAGTACTCACTTAAGGACCTCTTTATAGCAATCAATAACCATTAGCTATCTCTTATAAAGATTCATTGTGGCCTAACAATTTCCTCAGAAAGTCCGGTTAAGGTTCACCTACTATCACAAGGCACTCCGGTCATATGATCCTAAGATTTCCTCAAACCACAACTCACCCTCATCCTTATAGATTCATACCATTATATTCATATCAACAATCAAACACAATGCACAAATCCATAAAGAGCAAATGTACAAATATATCATAGAACATGGTAAACACAAATTCATAGTTACAATCATCCATAATACACCTCGATTCCTCCTACATTCTAGAATTTGAGGTTCTACTCCATGACGAACGGGATACAACACGAAGAAGATTGAAAGAAATACATTTTAGATCCTAAATCTAAAATAGAAAGAGGAAATAAAACTTATCAATGATTGTTGTCTTCTTCGCCTTGCAATCTCCTCGTCGACAGTGAATGAATGCAATGAAGCCCGAATGGATGGATGAATCGTTGATTCTTGCTCCATATTGTGGCTACGGTGGCTCTCTATCACCTCCAATGACTTCCCTCCTTTTTTAGGGCAAATAAGAGGGGTATTTATATGCCCCCGAAATCAAGTCCTCGCCATACGATGGTGTTTGGTGACACAGCCTAGGGCACACGGCCAGCACGCTGATGTATGTGTTTTGTGGGATGTTGTTATTTATATGCTTTTATTCCCTTATTTATTATCACTCACACCCATCAAAATTAATTATTTATTATTTAATCAAACCCCTAACTATCGCCTTAAGTGGTATAGAGAGGTCGTGGTCGTCTCTCTTGGACTCAACGATAGAAGTTGTCCTAGACAGTTGGTGTAGGGATTTTCGTTATTGACTTTATTCATTCCTAACTATTTACAAGATCCATTTATTGACAATTTAAATCCTACAATTTGGTTCATTAACATACAAAATTATTTACAGTGATATTCACAAGTTTCACCCATTTACACATTACTCCACATCTATACATAAATAAACAACAACTTATTCACATCAACTAAACATTCCATAGTTCAATATACAATATGTGCATTCATGATCACAAATTCAATAACACAATATGCCTTCCTAAAAACATTCAACATATACACACAATATACAATACAAACTCTACCTCATGTATTATACAATAATTCTAATATACAACATACATTTCATACAATAATGAATCCTACATAAACTATACAACACAAATTATACAATTCTTACAAATGAGCAAACCTAATAAACTTGTTCTTATTCAAGTATTACAACAACACAACCATCATACATTCTAATACATACAACAAATTCCATATACAACCTATACAACAACTAAGCTACAAGAACATACAATCCATTGCCATCCCTATTACCTAGTTCACAATCATTATTCCAATTTACAATACAACAATTACACTATCATACTACACAACCGGTTCATTTTATTACTACAAATTCAACGTACAACATGCATTATACAACACTTAAAACATACAATGACATTCAAATTACAATTCACATCTCTTAATTATACTTCAACATTAATTACACAAGCTTTACATTAATCTACAACACAAAATCACATCATGCTATACAATCGGTATATTCAAAATAGCTGGAACATGTTCATGTTAGGAAAAAATGGAAAAGATCAAACCGTATGTGTTTGATGATCATAAAAAAAGTCATTTTGGATACAATAACTAATGGGATAACTAAGTCTAAAGAGTTCCTTGTTAAAATTGAAAAGAGGTTTGTCGAGAATGAAAATGTTGAAATAAATACACTCTTCACAAGCCTAATTTCATTGAAGTATAAGGGTAAGAGAAATAATAAAGAGTACATAATGGAGATGTCTCATGTTGCTTTTAAATTAAAAGTGCTTAAGCTAGAACTCACAGAGGACTTGCTACTGTATTTGGTTTTGAGACTAAACTTCATAGTTTAGCCAATTTAAGGTGAGGTATAATTGTCATAAAGAGGCTTAATCTCTGAATGAGATCATCTTACATTGTGTTCAAGAAGAGAAAAGGCTAAAGCAAGATAAAATTAAGAGTGTTCACCTAACCTCAACCACTAAGAGTAGGAACAAAAATAACAAAAGGAAAAAGGATATAGAAACTACAAATATAAAGCCTATGAAGAAACAATTAAATGTAGGATCGGGTTGGACTGGCTAGAGGGGGTGAATAGACGGTTAAAAAGAATAGCACCCATGTTTTAAAAAATAAACTTGATTGCAACTGGATCATTGCTTCCAAGGCGGTTAACGCTCAATCAGAACTCTTTTAGGCGGAGAAGCTTTTATAGTTATAGCACAGAGACTTAGAGAAAATATTACAAAGTAATTGATGATCTAACTTCTAAAACTCTAAGTCTTATTTATAGCCCAAGAGAATAGATCTGGATTGTTGATCGTAGATGAACTTTCTCTTGGCCGTTGTTCCGTTGATGTGATCCTAACTGTTGATCGGAGATAGGCTTTGATCGTAGCCGTTGATTAAATAAGGATAAACTTTATCTTTAATAAAAGATAAAGAGAATTATCCTTAATAAAAATTAAATATTTATCTTTTATACGATAAAAGATAAAAACTTAATTATCTTTTCTTCTTTTTTTTCTTCAAAAGTCACGTCCAAAAGTCCAAGTCTAAGTCTTCTACTCTGGTCAACGATCAAAAGTCAACGGTCAAAAGTCAATAGTTTGGTTTTTATTGACACTACAAAAAAATCAGCCTTCTACAACGAATTTTGCAACGAATTTCTTAAAAAAATTCGTTGCAGAATTTTTTACAACGAATTTGGCAACGAATTAAAATTTGTCGCCAAATACTCATCGTAGAATTCTGCAACGAATTTCGGTGATTCGTCGGTAAAAATAGCGACAAAAAAATTAATTCGTCGCTGAGTTCGTCGTCGATTGGCATCGAAAATAATTTCGTCGCCAATCGACGATGAAATTATTCGTCACCGATTGGCGACGAAAACTGGTTCGTCACCAATTGGTGACGAAATTGTTTTTGTCGCTGATCAGCGATGAATAGTTTCGTCGCCAATCGGCGACGAACCAGTTTTCGTCGCCAATCGGCGATGAATAATTTCGTCGCCGATTGGTGACGAAATTATTTTCGTCGCTGATCAGCGACGAAAACAATTTCGTCGCCGATTGGCGACGAATAATGTCATCACTGATCAGCGACGAAAACTTATTCGTCGCCGATTGGCGACGAAATTTACAATGAAAAAAATTTTCGTCACAATATATTGATACACAGTAACTTACGATACTATTGCGACAACTACGTTTTCGTTGCAAATTTCGTCGCAGATCTGCAACGAATTTCATTTTCGTCATAAAATTCGTCGCAAATTAAAAAAAATTTCCATGCCCCATTCATTTGTTATTCATCCCGAAGGATACATACATTATAATCAATATACCTGTACACAATCAACAATATATACAATCATCCACACTCCATATACAACCATATACAAATCAATCCAAATCAATATACCTGCACACAATCTACAAATCAATCAAAATCATATAAATCCTAATATACATACATCCACACTCCATATACAACCATCAATCTCAATTATTAACAATATCTAAACAAGTCATAAATCCAAATACAAAACTAAACTCCAAACAGCTACATCAAGTCATATAAATCCTAATACATCATCAGATAATAAAAGGGTGAAGAGAGGTAACAACAAATAGAAGAAAATCCATCATCGTGCTCCGGAACTCTACTTCCTTCTCCGTCACTATCTGTTGTTCTCTCCTGTATACGAAAAATAAAAACGAGAAAGTATCATTTTTAAAATTATAACTAAAATATATAAGTTAATTATGTCAAAAATTACCTCTTCTTCTGACTTCTCTTCAAAAAAACTGTAAAAAAAATAAACACGGTTAGAAAAATTAGATAAATTAGTAACTTGCAAATGTAATACAATGATAAATAAAATAATAATTTTAAAAATTTCATACACAAAAAATCAGCTAAGAACCACCACCATCATCGTCGTCGTCGTCATCGTTATCATCACCCGGAGGGAACGGCAACTGAAGATGTCGGAAGAGCACGTCTTGTTGTCTGCGCAATCTATTAATTTCTCGATCTCTTCAAGATTAATATACAACCATTCTTTTCCTATATCGGCCTAAAATAAATATTAAAACCATGTATGAATATAATTCTCATTTCAATGAACTGCCTACAACATGAAAGATATTGAAAAAAGCTAAAAAAAATATATTTTCGCGATGAAGAGGGCATTTATCTTACAAATTATCGACATTTTGGCAACGAATTTATTTTTCGTCGCCAAATTCGTTGCTAATTGGCAACGAAAATTTTTTTCGTCGCCAATCTGCAACGAAAATGTTACTTCGTCGCCAAATAGCGACGAATTTGGCGACGAAAATGTATTCGTCGCCAAATGTCGACTAAGCTACCCAATCATGTTTAAAATGTATTTTCCATTATTTTTTAACGAATCTTGGCTATCATCTCCTTTACTAATAGCGTATATTCCGTTCAGTATATAACTAGTTAGAATTCCTTTCTTATATAGCAAAGTAGGCTACGATGTGTCAATACATCATTCCTTGGATTATAGCACTCGACTGACCCCAACCTATTCAGAAAAAATAATTAATAAAATGTGGTACGACATTGTAAAAGAAAAAGGTTGTCCATGTGTGTATGTGTTTTTCTACTAAATATTAGTTATAAATTAAGATATATATTGCAGTTCATAATGAACGGGAAGGGGGAAAAATAGTCAAATTTCGCGACGAACTTAGTTTCATCGCTAAAATCGTCGCCAATTGGCGACGAATTAAATTTCATCGCCGATTGGCGACGAATTATTTTTCGTCGCCAATTGGCGATGAACAAATTCGTTGCCAATCGGCGACGATTATTTTTCGTCGGTGATTGGCGACGAACTATGATTCGTCGTCAATTGGCGACGAATTTCTGTTCGTCGCCAATTGGCGACGAAAATTAACTGTCACTGATTGGCGACGAATTTTTGATTCGTCGCTAATTTATTATATTTTGCGACGAAAAGTTTTTTCGTCGCCAAACTGCAACGAACTTTTTATTCGTTTGAAATATTACGATGAATTTTACAACGAAAATAATTTTTGCAACGAATTTTACGACGAAATTATTTCGTTGCTATTTTGGCAACGAATTATTTTTCGTTGCTAATTTTGACACAAATTTGCAACGAACATTTGTTTCGTTGCAAAATTAGTTGCAAATTTGCAACGAATTTTTTTTGTTGTAAAATTTCGTTGCTAAAACAGTGTTTTTTTGTAGTGTGACTTTTTGTAGAATCGTCGGTTGGGTGATTTCTAGCCAACCGGAGTGAGGCTCACCCAAACCTGACTCCAGCCTTTCGCTCCTCGAGCGTGCTTCCTCCCGGCTTCTTGTCTCTCAGACATCGCGCACGTCCTTCTCACTCCACCGGCGTACTCTTTTGTAGCTTCCGCGTCCCTCGGATTGCACCGAGCTCGTTGGCTCACTTCCCCGCCAGTTCTTCTTGTCCACTATGTCTTACGCTCGACTTCCTCCATACCTATCGCGAGTAGCGACGTCGCGGTGTGGCGCAGAAGCGGTGGCGGCGGCGCATTTTTTTTAAAAAAAAATTCTTAACACTAAGACTGGGTCATGGCCCAGCTTGGCCCACCAGTAGCTCCGCCCCTGTTTGTTACCTCAACGGTCCCACACGGTCGGCCCCATGACCATTTATGAGGAGGTAAATTGAGAAACTGCACAAGGTATTTTTAAATATATGCAGTGTAGGAAGATCATACCTAATGTTGTTCCAAAAGTATTCTTATAGGAACCTTCCACTCTTTCTCTTCTCTTCGTTAAAACTATATATAATATTGTTTTATCACTAGCTAGCTAGCTGGTTGGATTCTTCAATCAATGGCGGAAAGTAATTAAGGTCAAGACTCGTATGGATCTTTACCCATTAATTATATATATATACAAAGATATATATCCTTTAATTTTTCCAATGAAAATTACAGGAATCAAGGCATCAAGAGATCAGGAATAGAATCGTTTGATTAAAGCCGGAATTGAAGGGGGGGAAAACACGAGGAAAAAAAACAAAAGAAACTAGATGCACGCACAGTCTTCAAATCCACAATATTAGAAGAGATGTAATCCAGTAGTTATCCTCCTTAATAAGAAATAATAGTCTAATATTTAATGCCACGTGAGGATCATAATAAAATAAAAAATGATGAGGTTAAAATAGAAAACATTTATTACACAATTAATTAGAACATATAGAAGTATATACACACAAATTTCATAAAATCAGATACATATAGAAGTACAGTGCCAGTATATTAGATCTGCAGACATACCACTCAAAAATATACAGTACAACACCATATATAAATTAATAATTAGAACAAGCACAATTAGACCCACATGTAATCAAGAACATCATGTTACACAGGCACTGCATACATAAAATTAATCAAATATAATATTCTTAATTAATTAGCAGCATGAAGAGGAGTCATATTGATAGATCTTCATGTGGAGATGCTGGTTGGCGTACGAGATCAGCCTGTTCATCTCCTCGTCGTCGTCGTCGTTGCCATTGCTGTTGCTTCTCTTCATAATATCGATGACTCTGTTTCTGTTGACGTCGGCCTGCTTCATGGCTCGCCGAGCCTTCCACCATGCAAACCATGCATGCAGACTACGTAGCGCCCGGTGCAAGTCGTCGAGCGTGAGTCGGCCGTCGTGGTCGGAGTCGAACTGCCTCAGCCACGCCCTGAACTCGCCGGCGCTCATCTCCTTCTGCGCCAGCACATACCCATGCGCAAACGCCATACACTACTACGACGACGGCAAGTTAAGGAATAAGTAGCAGTTATAGTTACTGCTCAGTTTTGATATATAATGTGGCGTGGTGTAAATATATTGATGGATGGATGGGAAGAGATGGAGGAGTAGTGGAGGACAAGTTAGGGTAGGGAATCGATGCTCACTTTGTTCGCCATTATTTGTCAATTTATTGATAGTGATAGATAGCTAGCAAGAAAAGGAAAAGTGTGATCGATCGAGAAGGCAAGCTAGCTATTTGGTTGTCCCTTTGATTTAGCTAGATGTTTCTTTCTATCAAGTTAACTTCATTATTTCTTCTTTGCATCAGGCAAATGCATTTGAAATTAATGTAAAAAAAGGTATATGTTATAAATATTCGTTCGATTGGAACTTCCATGAAAAAGCTCAGTAAAGTATATGTAATCAAGAGGTGCACTCTAATAATTTGCAGTCATAATTATTGACTCTCCTTTTTTAAGCTTATACACAGAGAAAACTGTCTTGACTCTCCTTTTCTTCCGTAATAAACAAGGCATCAAGAGATCCGCACATGCTAATTAATTAGCTTCCATCCTTAAATATTGACCAATTAATCATGAATTAGATGCGAGTTTGCAGTCATAATTAACTCAATAAGAATTTTAATTCCAACTCCAGCTAAAAGTATTTAAAATATGATGATACGGATCATAATCCATAACATTTTCCAAAGCATATCCAAGTTAAATTAATAACACTTGGTCTAGTTCTTTTGCTTCGTCGTTAAGGTCGACGTCCTCGTCAATTGACTAGTCCAATATTCGATTCGAGGCCACCAAAACTATTAGAAGATTGAGCAAATCGATTAAGCAAACCTTTTGCTTACACATTAATCAATCAAGCCAGTCAAAGATTCTTCCTTCAAGTTTCACGGAGATCAATGAGAAACTTATAGTTAATTATTCACCTTTGAAGAGAATCGATATAAATGCTGCACTTCTCCATCTGCTGGTGGATGCATGCTGCATTTGTATAATGTATCCTTCACAGTATCCCTACAACAAGCATGGTATCACCGCCGGCATTCCGGCGCCGGCGCCGGCGCCGCCTCCGAACGCCAACCTGCCGTCTCGCGGCCTCCATCCTGTTCCCTGGTCGACCGGTCTTTGCCACTGCATGGATGACCCTGGCAACTGTAAGTCTGCATTTTCTTTAAAGATACAGAAGACAGACTTACTGAATACATCCATTTATTTAGAATTTGACGTATATAACTTTAATGCTCCCTGAATGATTAGGTTTGATGACATGCTTATGCCCATGCATCACATTTGGAGAGATAGCGGACATAGTGGACGAAGGCAGCTGCTGTAAGATTTTTGTTTTTTTCACTTTTGTTTCAGACTTATTTTACCAAGAAAGCAGAGAAAAAGCTGAAAAATCGATTAACTGAATAGCTTGTGTGGCGAGCGGCGCGGCCTACGCCGCCCTCTGTTTCACCGGCGCGGCTTGCTTCTACTCCTACTGCTACCGCTCGAAGCTCCGCGGGCGGTACGACATCGCGGAGGGGCCGGCGCCGGACTTCCTCGTCCACTGCTGCTGCGAGGCCTGCGCTCTGTGCCAGGAGCACCGCGAGCTCAGGACGAAGGGCTTCGACATGGGAATCGGTGAGCCTGCTGCCGGATCTATCGACTGGTCTTGGTTAATTTTTCTTCCAATAGTATAATTTGACCATCTGCGAGTTTGAATTCGACTTCAAAATTTGATCTTGCGAAGGGTGGAAGGCGAACGCGGAAAGGCAGCGGCGAGGGATGATGATGGAACCTGTGATGGCGGCTCCGGCGATGGGCGGCGGGATGACGAGATAACCATTGGCGTGTGCACGTGCTCTGCACGTGGTTGATGTCGATAAATAAGTTTTTTTTTCCAGTCGCATCTTTCTTTCAAGCTTAATTACTGTGTATTTGGGAGTCAGTTGCCCTTGTAATGAATGATTATTTTTTTTAAAAAAAAATATTTAATCTTATTGATATATTGAAATGGTTTAAGATCAATTAGAATTGAAAAAGAAATTAATGAAAAGAAAATTTTATTCTGAAATTTTAAAATTTAAATATTTTTCAGATTTATCTTTTATTCTACATCATACTTCATCTTAGATCATCTCCAACCGATACCCCTTTACACCAATTTACTGTAAAAGGGTACTAATTCTTCTCTAACGGATACCTTTAATTTTGTACTAAAATGGTGCAAGTGAACAGTGCAGCACCAAGATATGTTGCACTGTTCACTTGCACCAAAATGGTGCAAGTACCCGTTTGAAGCCCTTTGAATAAATTAATTTAATTTATAAATTTTATATATTATTTATAAATTTATATTAGTTATTAACTTAAATAAGTAATATTTAAAATATTTGTTATATTACTAAGATTATAAATATTTTAAAATTTATAATATTGATAATTTCATAACAAACACAAAATTAAACATTTGAAATTTCAAAATACATAAATATAAAAATACCAGCATACAATTTAAAGATGCAACAAACACTAAAGTAAACATACATTTAAAATAACTATAATAACATTGCAATACTAAACAAATCATTGTTTAATATTCTGGAAAATCACTTCCCAATAAACCATCGAAATAATCATGAAATTTACCGGAGTCATTCAAAGGATCTTGAGATTCTTGTCCTTCTTCTTGAGAAGAATTGAATTTAGATCATTCTCCTTGATGTGAAATTAATTGAGATTTTTGATTTGTAGTTCTCTTTTGCATAATTCTGACTTGTTCACCGTGAATAAATTCATGCATTATCGGATCGACGATGGTATCCAAATCTTTGAATAAAATTTTATTCTCTTCCTTGAATATAGCAACATCGGTATTTTAATCCAATGCCGCAACAAGTTCGTCATTCTATGAAATCATTTTTGTGAGTGGTTGTTCATTCTTTCTCTTCAGTTTTGTTTTCTTCACCCCAATAGGTCGTTTAGTTAAAGTATCACCACTGTCCGAATCAGTGATGTTAAGATTAAACGAAGAGACACGTGGAGATGAAGATGAATAAACATCTTTCTCGAGATTATAAGATTGAGAATAATCAGCTTGAGCAGTTTGTCGTTGCACTCTCGTAGATGCAGTTTTGTCGTTGTCACTGTTGAATTTCTCAATACCTTGAAGAATGCTCCACACATGTCCAAATTTGAAGCCCTTTGAGTAATTAGGATCTTGCACTAATAACATTTGAGCACGATTCATCTATAAAAAAATAATACAATTATAAAACAAAATTAATAACTAAATTAGATATTGATTATAAAATTGATATACTCTACAAAATAAATAATGATAACAACTTACAATATCTTCCTCTATGCTCCACTTGGATTCAATTCTTTGATTTGCTGTATGCAACCCTTCAATTTGGAAATAGCAGCAATGATAGTATTCATTCTTTTTTGTAATAATCTTCTAGGTCGCTCTAAATTTTTAAAATTTGGATCTAGATTATACTGCATAACTCTTGCCCAAAATTGATCCTTCTTTTGGTTGATTCCTATGATTGGATTTTGAGAAATATCATGTTTATCTTCTTCAACTGAGTAGGATGATGAACGAGACGAACTCATTTTTTTCAAGAGTAAAGGTGCATTGTGATGGTCATGTCTAGTATGCCATTATATAGGGAAAACTTATGTGCATTGTATAAGATTTGTGTGTGCATTGTGATGTCTTATCGCATGCAAAAATAACAATGTTGTGTATGCATTATGATGTCTCATCTTCTAAAATAATGACAATAGTGTGTGCATTGTGATATCCCGTCGACTACAAAAATAATAATGTTGTGTGTGCATTGTAATGTTCATCTCCTAAAATAATGATAATGGTATGTGCATTGTGATGTCCCGTGGCCTGCAAAAATAATAATGTTGTGTGTGCATTGTGATGTCCCGTCTTCTGAAATAATGATAATAGTGTTTGCATTGTGATGTCCCCTTGCCTCCAAAATAATAATGTTGTGTGTGTATTGTGATGTCTCATCTTCTGAAATAATGATCATGGTGTGTGCATTGTGATGTCTCATCGCCTCCAAAATAATAATGTTGTGTGTGCATTGTAATATCCCGTCTTCTGAAATAATGATAATGGTGTGTGCATTGTGATGTTTTGTTGCCTGCAAAAATAATAATATTGTGTGTGCATTGTGATGTTCCATCTTCTGAAATAATGATAATAGTGTGTGCATTGTGATGTCCCGTCGCCTGCAAAAATAATAATGTTGTGTGTGCATTGTAATGTCTATCTCCTAAAATAATGATAATGGTGTGTGCATTGTGATGTCCCATCGTCTGCAAAAATAATAATGTTATGTGCATTGTGATGTCCCATCTCCTAAAAAATGATAATGGTGTGTGTATTGTAATGTCCCATCGTCTGCAAAAATAATAATGTTGTGTGTGCATTGTGATGTCCCGTCTTCTGAAATAATGATAATGGTGTGTGCATTGTGATGTCTCGTCGCCTGCAAAAATAATAATGTTGTGTGCATTATGTATTATAAATGCATACCATAACTGAAAATAATTTAACCACATTCTTCATCTCAAAAAATGAATGCTAGATATAAAGGTATGCCAAATTTATCATCCTCAAACTCTGAAGATGATGAAATATTTGAAGCACACAAAAGGCTTATTATCGCTTAAGCTGTTTGCCGCAACAATCAAATCATTTTGAATCATCTGAGTGAAGAAAGCAACAAAGGCAAACATCGAGGATCTATTTCTGGTCACATAGTGATTAATCGCAATAGAGAAGCTGCTGATTGTAATCTATTCAATGATTACTTTGCCGAAAATCCTACATATAATACTATAATGTTTCGAAGAAGATTCTGAATGGGAAGAAATTTATTTATGTGTATTTTTAATGCGGTTAGTAATCATGATAATTATTTTGTGCAGAAAAGAGACGGAGTTGGAAAACTTGATTTATCAGGTTTACAAAAATGACAGTTGCATTTTGAATATTGGCATATGGTGTACCGACAACCGCTATTGATGAATACATCAAAATAGGAGAATCAACTGTCATAGAAAGTGTGAAAAGATTTTGTCGTGCTGTTGTTGAAGTATTTGGAGGACAATACCTGCGATCACTGATGCGGTCTGTTTGTATGAGAATTTATTTATATATTTTCCCTTATTTATTGTGTCACTGACACCCATCAAAATTAATTATTTATTTATTACCAAACCTCTACTTTATCGTCCTAAGTGGTATAGAGAGGTCCGGGTCGTCTCTCTTGGACTCAATGGCATGATGTTCTATCTTAGACTCATGGTGCGGGGTTTTATTACCTTTTATTCACTCCTATATACAAATTTCATTTATTAATGATTAAATCCTATAATTAATAAAAGAATACTAAACATACATCATTTACAAATTAAATCAGATCATACATCCTATTTACAATTTATACGTACAACACACAACCCATTTTTACAATTACAACATTATTTAGACAATATATAATACTCATCACTATACAACATTACATAGTATACACCATTCCATTTATTCACACCAATTTAATATACAATATGAAATTCATTATTTCAACTATACAACAACATACAACCTAATACATGTAACAACTTGTTCACATTACATCAAACAACACTATCCATGTGCACATGATTAAACATCTAAACAACTACATCACCGGTGCCAATAAACATGTTCCTTTACTCATTCACAACTAAGCATTCCATGGTTCAACATAATATATGTGCCCTGATGATCACAAATTCAACATCACAACTTAACTCCCTACCAATATTCAACAAGCAATACATACTTCTCCTTATCCCTCTAATCCATGTACATGAAACACAATCACTCAACATAAAGTACAACTAAATTCTGTTCATGAACACTAAACAAATTCATCACAATCCAAGCATATCACAATTTCATGCAACCAGTTCATCATGATTCCAAACTTACTGCGAATACAACCTTAAACAAGTAATTGAAGCATTAAATTGATACTCAAACTCAACTCCTCAAAACAAAAACCTCATCAACATCAATCGAAAAGTTCATGGGAAACACATCTTTATCTCTCAACAAAACAGAATTAATAACACAAATCTTAACATCTTAACATGGAAGCATTTAACAACAACACAAAATCTGCAATTGATATTCTGAAGCAATTAGTCAGTACACATGAGAACAACTCCAATTCAACAGTTGATATGCAATCAAAACAGATTAAGCCACTGATATCACATCCTCTTCAAATTTAACCGAAACAACAACAAGAACAACAATGATGGGGGGTTTGGTATAACTCAGCATCTAACAAGCTTAAGAAAGAAACAACTAAGCAAACTAGGGTTAGGGATTAATGCCTTCCCTCAATGGCGCCGGCACCAATTGAAGAAAGGGGAACAGAAGATAGATGCGGATGGTGGATCCCGATCAGATCAAAACGCAGCTAGCAATAGGAGAAGAAGTTACGCCGGTGAAGGTGGATCTCGCCGGAGAAGTCACCCACGGCGAGACACGAACGGAGGAAGCGAAGGAACAAGCATCCTCCGCCTCAGTCTTCCTCCCTGCTGAAGTCACAGACAGAAAATTAGAATCGAGAATGGAAAGAAACCTTACCTTGCTCTTCCGGTGACGGTGGAGACGAACGACAGCCGGCGGTCCCTGCTGAAGTCACAGACAGGGTCCTAGGTGAATGCTCCATTGAAATCACAGACGGAACCCCCTTCGGCACGTCAACGAGGGTGGATGGATGGCACTCGTTCCCTGTCCGATTTGCCGGCGTCATCGGAGCTGATCGGGGATCGGAGAAGAAGAAGGACGGAGGAGTGCTGTGGATGGGCGAAGGATGGACGCGGTGGAATGGAGCGCGCGACGGAGCTCGGTGGAGGAAGAAACGTCGCGGCGAGAAGGAAGAATCGCGGACCGAGCTCCCTTCTGTCGAGCCCTAATTTCCTTTTTAAGCGAGTTCGAATCGGTTGAGTCAAACTCTAAATCCAAGCTCCAATCTGATCTGATTTGAGTTAGACTTGAACCGGGATTAAGCTGGTTTGGACTGGTCTGATTTCAAATTGGAATTTGACCGGATTGTGGAGTGGGTCGGCTGGTTAATGGGCTTGATGAATGAAGTGGACTAAGGTTTGACTTGGGCTTGATTTTGGTTTGGATTAAACCTGAGCTTGACTTGAGTTTGCAATTGAACCAGTTTTGAACTCAAACTGAGCTAGAATTGAATTTTTCTTCCAATTTGAATTCCTGTAAAATAAATTTCAACCAATTAATCTCTATAAATATCATAAATTACTGAAAAATATAATAAAGATCATAAATTTATCTAAAATAAAGAAATAGTCCAAAATTCCTATTTATGATATGAAATGCGGTCCAAACCAGTTCGATCTAACCCTAATTTATCCATAGAAAATGATGCTCATCAATCACCCAATGTTAATGATGTTGCCAGACTTCTTCATATTGGTGAGCAGCGTGGTTTTCCTAGTATGTTGGGTAGTCTAGATTGCATGCATTGGAGGTGGAAAAATTGCCCAACAGCATGGGCTGAGCAATATTCTGGTCGCAGTTGAAAGCCAACAATTATTCTAGAAGTTGTAGCTGATTACGATCTTTGGATATGGCATGCATATTTCGGTTTACCCGGATCTAACAATGACATTAATGTATTGGAGTCTTCTAATCTTTTTTCTAACCTTGCTCAAGGTATTGCTCCCTCTACTCGTTATGTCATTTAAGGAAAAGAGTACAACATGGATTACTATTTAGCTGATGGTATATACCCAAAATGATTTACACTTTTTCAAACCATTCATGATCCACGTGGTACAAAGAATATGTTATTTGCAATGAAACAAGAGGCATGTAGAAAAGATGTTGAGTGAGCATTTGGAGTGCTTCAATCATGCTTTGCAATTGTTGTAGGACTTTCACGTTTTTGGTAGAAAAATATTTTATATGATATAATGACTTCATGCATTATTATGCATAATATGATAATTGAAGATGAGCGCGATATGAATGCATCAATTGTTGATCAAGGTGAAGTCTCATCGACTGTAGATGTTGATATATCAGTAGATGACAATACTCGATTTCAAGAGTTTCTTGTTAGATATGAAGGAATCAAAAATAAAAAATGTTCATTTTGCTCTTAGAAATGCATTAATTGAGCATTTGTGGGAACAATATGGTAATTCTAAAAATTAAAGTTCATAATGATGTATTTTCAAGGTAGTATTATTTGTTTTGTGAAAATATTTAAAATATTTCATCTTCATTGTTTATAATTGTGTATTATTTTTAAATAATAATATGTCTATTAAATATTATTGCCGGTCCCAAGCCCGGATAAAGGAGGAGGGTTGCGTTAGGTTGCCAGCCAGCGTTAAACTAAGGCAAACACTCATGAATGGATCCATTAAACTATTGTGTTAATGCTAGGATGTTTCCCGGAAGGAACGCGTTGCAGGGTCCGACTGTAACGTCTCGGCAAGGACCGCTACATCTCCATGAGAACTTGAGTGTAGTGTTAAATGAGCAAAAGTTCTCACACTATAGGTTGGGTAAGAATAAAAATTATAAGAAAATTAATAGTTTAAGATTTGGAACATGGAATATAGGAACCCTTACTGGTAAAACAATGGAGGTAGTAGATACGATGATTAGGAGAAGAATTAGTATTTTGTGTGTACAAGAGACAAAATGGGTAGGCGAAAAGGCAAAGTTGATAGAAAACTCGGGTTATAAGTTATGGTACACAGGGAAGAGTAAAACAAGAAATGGAGTTGGTGTTATTGTAGATAGTTCGTTAAAGGATGAAGTTGTAGGAGTAAATAGAAAGGGGGATAGAATTATAGCTCTCAAAATAGTAGTGGAGAAAGACACTATAAATGTAATTAGTGTATATGCACCTCAAGCAGGATTAGATGAAAATACCAAATCAAGGTTTTGGGATGACCTAGATGAAGTATTACAAAATATTCCATCAAATGAAATGATTTAAATAGGAGGTGATCTAAATGGACATGTTGAAGTGAAAAATGAGGAATATGAGAGGGTGCATGAGGATTATGGGTTTGGAACAAGAAATGAGGAAGGTAAAACTATACTGGATTTTGCGATAGCATATGATCTTATACTAGCTAATACGTTTTTTAAGAAAAGAGAAGAACACTTGATCACATTTAAAAGCAGGAATAATAAATCGCAAATTGACTTTCTTATGGTTAGGAAGAGGGATAGAAAGATTTGTAAAGATTGTAAGGTCATTCCTGGAGAAAGTTTAACTACCCAACATAGATTAGTAGTATTGGATATACGTCTTAAGCATAATATCCATAAAAAGAAAATATCCACTATTCCTAGAATTAAGTGGTGGAAGTTGAAGGATGAGAAACAAAACATATTTAAGGAGAAGGTAGAAGGACAAGTATTAGGTGAAGTATACGGTAACCCTACTACGACATGTGATAAAATGGTATCAAAGTTGAAAATAATAGCCAAGAGTATACTCGGCGAGTCAAAGGAGCATGTACCACCAAGTAAAGAATCTTGGTGGTGGAATGAGAAAGTACAGGAAAAAGTGAAGGAAAAACGAATAGCCTATAAGAAATTATATATTTGCAAGAACGAAGAAAATTTTAAAAAATATACATTAGCTAAGAAAGAGACTAAAAAAGCAGTGAATGAAGCTAAAAATACAACTTTTGAACAGTTATATCGAAAATTGGATACAAAAGAAGGAGAAAAAGATATTTATAAAATAGCTAAAGTGAGAGAGGAAGACAAAAGATATTAGCCAAATAAAATGTATTAAAGATGAATGCAATAGGGTATTAGTAAATGATGGAGAAATAAAAGAGCGGTGGAAGAGGTATTTTCATCAACTTTTTAATGAAGGTGTAGGTGATCAACTTAACTTAGGTAATTTAAGCAGGTCAAATGAGTATAGAAATTTAAATTTTTACCATAGAATTCAAATTTCAGAAGTAGAACAAGTTTTAAACGGAATAACTTTGGGAAAGAGTAATAGAAAAACGATTAAGGAAAGAGACTATGGTCACCGAAAATCAATTTGGGTTTATGCCTGGTAGGTCGACAATAGAAGCTATACATCTTCTCAGGCAACTAATTGAAAAGTATCGGGGGCAAAAGCAAGATCTACATATGATATTTGTTGATTTAGAAAAAGCTTATGATAGAGTCCCAAGGGAAATTATATGGAGAATTCTAGAAAAGAGGGGTGTTAGCGTAGTATATATTGACCTAATTAAGGATATGTATGAGGAAGTAACGACTAGAGTGAAGACTTCAGGCGGATTAACTGAAGCATTTCCAATAAAGATAGGGTTACATCAAGGGTCAGCTCTAAGTCCTTATCTTTTTACACTAATCATGGATGAACTTACTGGACACATTCAAGATACCGTACCATGGTGCATGTTGTTTGCAGATGATATTGTATTGGTAGATGAGACACGTGAGGGAGTAAATGCTAAATTAGAATCTTGGCGAGAAACACTAGAAGAGAAAGGTTTTAGGCTTAGTAGAGTAAAGACAAAATATATGGAATTTAAGTTTAGCAATATTGAATGTAATGAGACAAGTATTAAAATAGGAGATGATGAGTTGTCTGGAACTGAGAGTTTTAAATATTTAGGATCATTTTTGCAAGCCGATGGAGGGATTGAGAGAGATGTCTTACATAGAATACAAACAGGATGGTTGAAGTGGAGGAGAACATCAGGTGTTTTATGTGATCGTAAAGTGTCTCTAAAACTTAAAGGAAAGTTCTATAAAACGGCAGTTAGACCTGACATGTTATATGGCGCTGAATGTTGGGCTATGACTCGAGCACATGAGCAAAAGATGAGAGTTGCGGAGATGAGGATGTTAAGATGGATGTGTGGACATACGAAGATGGACAGAATAAGAAATGAGAGCATTAGAGAGAAAGTTGGAGTTGCATCTATTGAGGAAAAACTCCGTGAGACACGTTTAAGGTGGTACGGACATGTACTTAGACGACCGATAAATGCTCCAATTAGGCGGTATGAAACTATGACAAATACGCATATCAAACGAGGGCGAGGTAGACCAAAAAAGACTTGGTTAGCAACAATAAAACAAGATAAAATTTATTTAAATATAAATGATGATATAATAGGAGATAGAGCTCAATGGCGTAAAAGGATCCATATAGCCGACCCCACTTAGTGGGATAAGACGTGGTTGTTGTTGTTGTTGAATATGTCTATTAAATTATTTCCATCAAAATTAAGAAAGAAAGTACTAATATTTATTTTTTTATAATTGAAAATATAATATTATAAAAATTAGTTAATATGTACCATAAAATATTTATTTTAATAATAATTATGATCATAATAAAAATATTTAACAAATTAATATGTATATTGAAATTAATATGTATGTTGAATAATAAATTATAAGATGAATAAATAGAATATTATAAAGAATATTTCTTTTAGTGTAGGAAATGATGTATATTGGTTGGAGTTGAAAAAAAATTTAGTGTTGAAATGACATCAAATTAATATTGAAAATGCACTAAAATAAATTTTGTGGTTGGAGATGATCTAATACAAGAATGTCCAACGACAAGAAAGAGGTACGTACCCGAATCCATTCACATGTTTCAATCCACTGCGCGTTATCTGCAATCGGATAATCCAATTACAAGTCTAGCGGCCGGAGAAAGAAATGCAATTGGGTCTTGGATCCAAACCCGATAAGGCTCGCCTCTCGAAGGCTTTCAACTGCCCGACGAATCCATGGCGAGGTCGATTGCTGCCTGAATCGAAGCCAACGCGAGCGCGAGCAGCGACAACGAGGAGCGACTGGAAGAATGGCTCCTCTCGCCCCCAAGACTGGAGACGCAGTCTTCGCCAGCATCGATCATGTGGTAAGGCCGATCGAGAGGTCGGCGACCTCAGCGAGATAAAAAAAAACCCTAGTCACCTGATCTACTTTTTCTTCTTCCTCTTCTTTTTGTCCCTGATCTGGTGGTTTGATCTCTCCATCCTTCGTGGTAGAATGCGGAGCTGTTCACGCTCACATACGGGGCGATGGTACGGCAGCTTCTTACGGATCTGGAAGAGGTAGACGAGGTCAACAAGCAGCTCGATCAGATGTACGTGTTCTTTCCATCTCGTCTCCTTGATACTTGTTTTTTGTTTATTGTTATTATGGTTTGCTTAAATAGCCACCTTTATCAGTAAATCCTCTTTATAAACATGGTGATCTAAAGAAATTTAGTGTTTGATCGTCAGGTCGACATTGTTTGTTCCCAAGGTTACGAGTAGGAAAATGGTTTTAGTTGTTTTTACACAAATTGAGACATTGAAATAGTGTACAAGTAACATGCCGTTTTTTACACAAATTGAGATGCCCAGACATAAAAATCCACACTTTAAAGATCAATGCTTAACTTGTCATTTTTTTCTTTGTTCTCCCTTGGAAAATTTAACGAAATATATTATTTTATTAGCTGGGCATACTATGCGAATCAGTGCATATGCTGATTAATTTAGAAAATTCAAAGATACGATTTGTAGCTGGTTGAGGACAGTGCAAATTAATATTTCATATTGTCGTACGAAATTTCATGCAGTTCCACTTCTAATCAAAATCATTATTTTCTATCAAACTCTCCAGTCTTGTTATTGTAATATTTGTTGTTTAGTCTAGTTTCCTGCTACTCAGCAATGTACTGCTGTCACTAGTTTTCATTCTCACGTTTTAGTCACCAGTTATTTAATGTTGTGCAGGGGATATAACATTGGAGTCCGATTGAATATTTGTTGTTTAGTCTAGTTTCCTGCTACTCAGCAATGTACTGCTGTCGCTAGTTTTCATTCTCACGTTTTAGTCACCAGTTATTTAATGTTGTGCAGGGGATATAACATTGGAGTCCGATTGATAGATGAGTTCCTGGCCAAATCCAATGTCTCTAGATGTGTTGACTTCAAGGAGACAGCTGATGTAATTGCAAAGGTGCTTTATTCAATCTTATTTTATTTTGAAAACATTGATTTTGTATTAGACAGACTATGCAATTGAACTTTTATGGTTTTTAGTTACAGATTTTTATGACATTTGCATCATTTTTGAGGTACCTGAACCACAATGTGGTGCAAATGTTTGTAAGTTAATTACTTGTAATTGTAATTGCAATACTCCACAATCCACATTGATTGCATACCCACAATTAGTATTAGCTATTCCTTTCTAATATAAGATAATTATTGCATAAATAGAATCTGTAAGTTGATGGCTCCAGTGACATAGGTTTGTATAGCTATTGAAAAAGCAGTCTGCAAATAGATTTTAGATGCTCATCATATTCCTGTATCCTTCACTGTTCCTTTTTTTTTAATAGATTTTTATAGCTTTAAGCCTTTTTAACTGCATACTATTTGGAAGAACATAACATATCTAGCTCTCCAAGATAAATTTTCATCAACTATTATGCGATTATTACACATAAACGAGCTCGCCAATTTCACAGAGATTTTGCAATTTTTATTCATGCAAATATTGATGTTAAGGTAGTTAGTTCTTCAGATTCAGGGATGAGCAACTTGAATGCAGTCTTAAGTGCACTACCTTTTGTGTAAAAAATATTACCTTGTCATAAATAACGGCAAAACTAGTTTTTTTTTCACAAATTTTTGGGATTCGCTATGCAACACTCTTATTTTTCTTTAGATCTCTGTTAAGGGCAACACGGTTGTGTAATTTGAGTTGTCAAATTCCATTTATAGCCTTGTCAAGTATAGTCCTCCTAGGTTAATATATATATTTTTATTAAGAATCACACCACTTCACAAGCAATTCTAAGTTTGAACTCAATTGCAAGCTTTATTGTGCTGATTTCTATTACGACTGCTTTGCTGTTACATAACTCTTAGTGTTGCTTCACTTAATTTTTTCTCCTACTGATTCTGATTATTAATGCTTGCCAAAGCAGGTAGGTTTTAAAATGTTCCTAGGGGTGACTGCATCTGTGACCAACTGGGATGCTGAGGGAACAAGTTTCAGTCTTGTGCTGGAGGATAATCCCTTGGTAGACTTTGTTGAGCTTCCTGATACTTTCCAAGGTCTTCACTACTGCAACATCTTAAGTGGAGTTCTTCGAGGAGCACTGGAGATGGTTTGTTAACTTCTATTATATTTTATTTATTGCCAAAAGTTTTTGGCATCATATTACATTACTTTTATCTTGGGAAAATAACATTAGTCCAGCTACCCGAAGTTGCATACCCTAAAAAATCTTCCAGGTTCTTTTTTTTCTCTTTCTGAAAACACTTCGCTATTGCATCCAATCTCACACGTATGGCAATCAAGTTGCTTGGTTGTATCTGATGGTGCTTACTAGGTGAACAAAGGTTACGTATGGTGTTCCTTAACCACTTGGAATATATTTGGTAATGTGAAATAACTTGTCTACTTGTTATTTAGGCTATCTGAAATTTAGCTATTAGATAATTAGATGACTCGGGTCCACTTGTTCTATGAGTTAAATTATCACCATTTCAATGATATGTGATTGATATATGTTTGGAAGGGGGATCATATCTTTTCTCTGTAGGACCGGAAAGTGCGATAGAGGGGGGGGGGGGGGGGGGGGGGTGTGAATATCACGCTTAAAAATTTTCTTTTCTTTTTACAAAACAAATCCGAGTGCAGCGGAAATATAAACCACGAATTGAGACGAGGGGATTTAATTGGTTCACAGTCCAGCGACTGGTACTTCAAGGTATACAATCCCTTGGATCGTTTTAATGTTCTCCTTCCGAAAAATATTTCAGAGGTGGAGAAAGCATCGTACAAATAGAAAGAGTATAGTAACACTTTACTATCTCTTTAAATGAAATGCAAGTAAACTAAAACTACCGACAATAATTTAGTAGAATTTCGATGTAGGTTGCTAGAGAGTAGTTTGGCATAGTAGACTTACAAAGCTTGCTCGAGCAACGAAACGAATGAGTATTGTATTGTCGAAGATTGAGTTTGAACCTCAGAATTCAAGCTTCTTTTATAACACTCTATCAGTCGACTGAACCTCCTGTTCAACTAATCCAGATCCAATCTTGCCAAGTCAACATTTGATTTATGGGGTTTCTAATCAACTGATCCTCTAGATCGGTCGACTGAACTCAATCTTTCCTTGCTTGTCCGATCCGATCAGATCGAACTTTGTGTAATCCGTCTAATCGGTTGACTGAATGTACTGATCGGTCAACTAAACCTTGAGGTTTCCTGCTGTCTAGATCTCATTGCATCTAATTCTTGGATTCCTTATAGGTCCGGTCTATTGATCTTTGTTATCGATCGACCGATCCTTTGTTTCCTTCTGAACTTGATTCATATCCAAGTTATGCTTATCTCTTATGACCAATTGACCGAACCTCCTTGTTCGGTCGATCGAATCCTTCGGTTGATTGAAGACTTTTTTTTTTTTTGCAAAACAAGTTTAGTGATATAACAATAATGATAGTCTTGCAAAACAAAGTTAGAAATAGTCATATTTATGCATGTATTTTATGCGTGTTTATTCTAACAGTAAAACTGTCGGATCTTGACTTAGAAATCCGAGTTGGTTTCTTAGTTGGATCAATGCCTAAGTGTTTAGTCCCAAATTGGGACACATCCTTATTGACTTTCAATCTAAAGGGTCTTTCCAGGACTTACCTTACTTACTTGTCATGCATCCGGTCCAGCTGATCTATTTGGACTTTCTTTGCTTAGTGTTTGATGGATCCACTAGGTTTTTCCTTTACTTGATGTTCGGTCTAGCTGACCCATCAAGTGTTGTTCTACTAGATCAATGCATTTGGTCTTTTCTTTGCTTGGTGTCTGGTCCTTCTGATCCACTAAGATTTCATTGCTTAATGTCCAGTCCTTCTGACCCATTAGGACTTGACTATTTAGTATATTTAGTATTCGGTCTTCTTGACCCACTAGATCTTATCTTGTTAAGTGTTACTCCACTCATATTAGATGCATATATCTAACTTTAAATCCTTTATCATACATCAACATACAAGTTTGATTATCGGTGCTATCTGCACCAACATTCTCCGTTTCTTATTCCTGTTGATGAAGTATTAGATCCCAATAATGCATGATAGTTTGACATGCTTTCATGATGCTAAAAATTCTCGAAAGATTGTCACATGCATGCATAAATTTAAAATTTTAATTGGTCCTAAATGATTAAAGTCAATGTTTGTCCTAGGCTTGAATCAGAAAGGTGGAAGGTTAAATAGACCCTAACAGCTAGCTTAAAACTATGTCAACAATTTTTTTGATGTAGATTTTAGTTATATCTGTTTGTTCAGGATCTTTGCTCGTTGATTTCATTTATGATATACCTTTGCATATAATTCGTTCATTGGATAAGATCTATGTACTCAAACCTACTAGTTGAGATGTATTGTTGTTGGTCATATATAGTCTAACTACTCGATCCACCGATCTGGCTAGCAATTAAATGACTTGCAATTTGGCTTGGTGGTTAATCTATTTGTGGCTAGGCTGGAGTGGTCATTTTTCTTGACACGTACTAGACTGCTAGTCTTTCTCTAGATCTTATAACTGACAACAGAGTTTTATCTACAAATTTTGAGCCATGCATTGTCAAGAGAGATAATTACAAGACTCCTTGAAATAGGTTGGTAAAAACATTATACTTGAAAGAGTTTCAGACAAACAATGACTACTTCAACAAGAAACATGTAGTCCCAGTGGCATACCTACTCGCCTTTTCTAGCATTTTAGCAAGAGGTTCTAGATTGGTTAGTGAGTTGGCTAATTTGGTGGGCCTTGATGCACTTTTTAAAGTTGTCATAAATGCGAAACATCAGCTTGCCTATCCTCCACCACAAACCTCTTCAACAACCTGAAAATGGCTCAGCCATGCTGATAGTAACTTCTTTGCATTTTGGCTAATGTCTTGCAGCCTAGGTAATGTCTCATATATGAATTGATTCTTGATAACTATCAATTTTTCCAAATGGAAGTTCTGTGCATCAATGGCGGGACTGTTATTGTTGCAGGGAAAATCTTACACTGCTGTATATGTAGTTTGATGCGAAAGTTATAGCAGCTATTTAACATGGGTCAAGTTTTGAGTTGCTAATCATCCTGCATGAGAATATAACTTTTCGTTGATCGCAGGTGTCCATGAAGACCGAAGTCACTTGGGTCCGCGATATGCTCCATGGAGATGATGCATACGAACTCCGAGTGAAGCTTCTGAAGCAGGTCCCGGAGGAGTACCCATACAAGGATGATGAGTAAACTAGATGCTTAGCTAATGATCTGGTTTGTGAACATCTATGATCCTTCTTATCTCCCTCATAAGATTCTCATCCTTTTCTTGTCCTGCACACCGTAGGCTATGTATATCGTCTAACAACTATTGATTTTTTTAAAACTTTAGGAAAACAAAAATGAATTGTCAACTTCTGTTGCTGGTGCAGTAGTATGCTATTTGTGGATTGGAATTGATTCCTTGCTACCAAAGCATGAAAATTTTACATTAATACCAAGCCTTTGTGATGCATAATCACAATGTGACTCATTTTCTCAGAATTATCAAAAGCTTGCCACTTCAACATTGTTTTTTTTTTGTATAATTGGAATGGATCTTCATCCTTTGTTTTTCCTCATCACATTGAAATATTTTTTAGAAATTCATGTAAACAAATTACTTTGCACTTAGTTTGGGTCAAGAGAGAGAAAAAAGATGATTGTTAGAGAATCTCTTCTGATTAAAACAAATTTGCCAAATATCATAGATGAATTCTCATTCTTCTTGGCATAATAATCTGTGCAAACAGTAGCTAACTTGAGCTTTGATTATTTGCATATTTACTAACCGGAAAAAATTTCCTAGATCTATACAAATTCTTAAAGAGCTGAGCAACTATATATAGTTACCACTGAATTGTGGCACTGATAATATTATTATATTGAAGCTGTAAGAATTACCAGAGTGCAGATTGTTGGGGGCAAGAACAAGTGCACCCGATCCTTTGCTGACCTTTTCCATCACGAAGGAAGCACACGTATCAAAACACACGTGTGTTTCCCGGAGGCTCCCGTGTATTGGAGATGGGGCAGCCATGGATGCTGCCAATTATAGTTGTGGTTAGATTGGTCGAGTTGATCTGCCCTATCAAGTAATTTAGATAGATTAGATTGAAATTTTATTAACCCATTTTAAGATGAGTTTAGATGAGTTGACCCGTTTAGGCCCGCGATCCACGTGGCTTGGCCCGCGGATTGAAAAAGTTTATTTATTTATTTTAAATTTTAAAATTAAAATAGAAAACTTATTGAATTAGTGGGTTTGATCCATTTAAATTACAATTCAAGTTTAAAAATTATAATTCAAATTTAAAAATTTCAACTTAATCAATTTAAATTATAATTTAAATTTAAAATTTTTAAATTTTTTTTTATTTTTTAACAGGTTTGTGAGTTGGTCCGCCTAATCCGTGACCCACCTTGAGTTGGGTTGGATTGAAAATTTTCTAACCCGCCAAGTTGGTAGGTTGGCCTGTCCCGCCCAACCATATGATGGGTCCGCCATGAATTGACCCGCTCCGTCATGGGTTGACCCGTTTGACAGCACTACTGTCAATCTAGTCTCTCGTCAAGTACGCACCTCTCACTAATTTAACCCCCAGAGAAACTCCTCCTTTCGCAGCTTCCACCGCATTGATCATCCGCTCTTTCACGTCTCTCAAGGAAGTCTGGATCGTCCTGAACACTATTGGCTGTTCGCGCTTGTTAGACTCTGATCTAGCTGGATGTCGTGGACGGTCAAATCATCAGTTAATAAATATCCAACTCACGCACTGCTGTTTCTGCTAGTGAAAGAATCTGAAGAGAAACTGAACAAACGAATTAATTGGATGTCGAAGATTTCCAGCAGACCACTCCGACACTCAAATTAATATCGAAAGAAGAAGAATCAGAATGAGAAATGTATGAAGTTGCTGAAGGTTTAGAGAAAAGATTTTTTCATACTTGTGGTAGGATTTATATATTTAAAGAAAGGAATATCCACGTTAGTATAAGAACATACCTCTGTTGGGGCCGAGGGGACAAGTTCTGACGATGGCTGCCAGGTGGCTCTAACATGAAGCATCTGGGAGACCAAGTCTGTCAATCTCGTAATCACCTTATGGCTTGGTAGTGTTGATTATTCTTATCTTTTGACTGTAGGTACAGATAGAGGGGATCCAGGGAATCAGACCCGACAACCTTACAATTGTCCTGATCTTTTGGCAGGACTTGCATGCTTGAGGGAGTTTGACAGCTTCTGGGCCGGGGTGGTCGATCGAGAGATCGAGATGGTCGAGGTTGGGATGGTCGAGAGACTAAAATGGTCGAAGTTGGGATGGTCCAGAGACCGACATGGTCGAGGTCAGAATGACCAAGAGATTGAGAGACCGAGATGGTCGAGGTCGGGATGACCGAGAGACTAAAAGACCCAGATGGTTGAGGTTGGGATGGTCGAGAAATTGAGAAACCGAGATAGTGGAGGTCGAGATGGGCGAGAGACCGAGATGGTCAAAGTCGGAATGGTCGAGAGATTGAAATGGTTGAGATCGGGATGAGGGCACTATTAGCTTTCTAACTTGACACATCAGCTCTCTTTTTGACCTTCCTAGCCACTTAAGCTAATCAAATCTACCACATCAGACTCTAATGTCGTCGAATAAGTGAAGTAATCGATCGCAGGCTGCACCGGCGAGTACTCTGCATCGATCAGTAGAGGGATGTTGGCTTTCACTATTAGATATTGGACCTTAACGGATCAATACGGTTTTATGAAAAAATTGTGGTGCCATCAATGGATGAAAGTCGTAATTGACTTCAAAATCAAAATCTATGTTTCGCGTAGATAGATCTAGACTATTAATTTGCTTAAAATCAATTAAGGGTGAATGAGAAATTAATTATTTAAAGTCAGTCCAGAATAATATTAATTGTTAATTAATGTTATATAAGGAAGTGCATGGGGAATAGTCCCATATCGGAGAATTTCGATGGGCTTCCCTTCCTTATTAATGTTGCTGTGTTAATGGAATTAACATAAAAAACCCATGTGTTCTCTTCTCATGGGCGAGCAAATGCTCGCACCTGTGAGCCCGTGGCGCGCCACGCGCGCATGCATGCAATGGGCGCTTTGTCGACGCACTTTGCACTTATGCGTGGTCGCGAGGACCATTGAGGAGCTTAAATTTATGCTCCAGCAGATGTGGCAGTGCCTACGTGGCACTCGGATGATGTGTCAAGCTTACATGTGACGTGATAGTGCTTACATGGCATCCACGTGGGCAGGGAGAGATGACTGAATTGCTGACTGGGCGAACGGATTGCAACCGTTGATCAAAGAGGTTTGATGGATCGCATGTGACGCGATCTGGAGTGTTGGATCGTGAAGAGTCGCGATCTGATCGTTGGTGTTGGTGGTTGATCTGAAGCATCAGATCGAATGGATCTTTGGATCTAGATTTAACGATGACAAAAGGGAGATCTGAGGGTCACAACCCTCCAGATCTGATGGATGAGATTAAGAGGGTCATGTGAAGGGTTACAACCTTTCAGATCGAATGACCCAGATCGATCCTGCCTAAAGGTCACAGCCACTCACCAAAGGGTATTCTACCTCTTCCTCTTGTATAAATATATCCCTCCATATGCTAAAAATTTCATCGAATTCATCAATTCTACTCATCCTTTAAGCATTCATCTCATCTTGTGCATTCGGAGTCCAAAAAGTCTATGAGAAGGTTCGCTGGTCTCGAAATTTAAAGTGCTACTATTCAGAGACGTCGTCGTTGTATTTTGAGAACGAATTGCTGCTATCCGTAAGCACCTATGGCGGAACAATATTGTTTACGGAGATAGTGTTGAACACTAGCCTCGACGATCCATATCAGTTTGCATCTTCTCCGACAGCTACCGGAACCAATATTTGTAAACGATAGTGCGCAAACTGATATGACTACGACCAACGACGTTCCTACCGACATTCCGCCGACAACAATTCCGCACGGAGAGAAGCCGAAAAAATTCAATGGAGCCGACTTCAAACGATGACAACAGAAGATGTTGTTCTATCTGACAACGCTAAACCTTGTACGATTTTTACGTGAAGACCCGCCAACCGCTACAGAAGGTAGCAAGGTTGCATGCGATGCGTGGTCGCACAGAGATTTTCTGTGCTGCAACTATGTTCTCAACGCATTAGACAACACGTTGTATAACGTGTATAGTCTGATGGAGACGGCAAAATCTATGTGGAAATCACTTGAAAAGAAATACAAAATCGAAAACGTCAAATTGAAGAAATTCATCGTCGATCGATTTTTGGATTTTAAGATGATGGATTCCAAAAACGTGACGTCTCAAGTCCAAGACATATAATTAATACTGCATGATCTGGACACTGAAGGCATGAAGTTGAATGAGTCGTTCAAAGTAGCGGCGGTAATCGAGAAATTCCCACTGTCATGGAAGGATTTCAAAAATTACTTCAAGCACAAGTAAAAAGAAGACGAGGCTTGAAGACCTGATTCTGAGACTACGAATAGAGGAGGATAATCGAAAGTTATCCGACTCCAGAAGAACGAAGCGGACTATCGACGAGATGTCCAACCTGGTTGAGCCGAACGCTAAGAAGCCGAAGCAATTCAAGAAGAAGGCTCAAGTCAAGAAATTCAAGGGCTCGTGCTACAACTGCGGAAAGTCAGGACACATGTCTAAAGACTGTAGACGCCCGAAGAAACCAACCAAGGGACCGAAGGATGCTGCGAACCATATCGCAACCTCTTTTGAGAAACTGGATCTCACTGCGATCGTGTTTGAATCCAATACGATGGAGGATAACCCGAAGTAGTGGTGGATTGATACTGGAGCAACACGTCATATCTGTTCAGATAGGGCGATGTTCTCCAAGTATACTCCGATAAATGGAAGAAAGCTCTATATGGGCAATTCCACGACATCTCTAATTGTCGGACTGGGGAAAGTTGTTTTGAAAATGACGTTTGGGAAGGAGCTAACACTCATTGATGTGCTCCATGTTCCCGACATTAGGAAGAACTTAGTTTCTGGATCGACACTTGTTAAGGTCGGCTTTAGACTAGTTTTTCAGTCAAATAACTTTGCCCTTATGAAGAATGATGTCTTCGTAGGAAAGGGTTCTTAGAATAGAGCTTGTTTAAAATGATTGTAATGCCTATACTCTACAAATTTGATGGTAATAAAATAATAGCTTCGAGCTACGTTGTTGAGTGTTTTAATTTATGGCATGATCGACTCGGATATGTGCATAATAATACTCTGAAACGTCTCGTCAAGTTAAATTTATTACCAAACGTCAATGTTGATGAAACACACAAATGTGAAGTGTGTGTGGAAGCAAAAATGACGAGACTACCTTTTTATTCGATGGAAAGGTCAACGACTCCTCTAAAGTTAATACATAGTCTTAAAATTCATACAAATTAGAGAAGGTAAAAGTATTTTATTACTTTTATTGATGACTGCACGAGGTTCTGTTATGTCTTTCTTTTAAGAAGTAAAGACGAAGTCTTAGAGGCATTCAGAACCTATAAAACAGAAGTTGAGAATCAACTTGATAAACGAATTAAAATAATTCGTAGCGATAGAGGTGGAGAATATGGTGCACCATTTGATGAGTTTTGTTCAGAATTTGGTATTATTTATCAAACAACGGTGCCTTACTCACCTCAGTCGAATGGTGTTGTCGAACGTAAAAATCGTACGCTAAAGGAGATGATGAATGCCTTGTTGATAAATTCAGGCTTACCCCAGAACTTGTGGGGGGGGGGGGGGGGAGTTATATTATCGATAAATCACATTCTCAATAAAAACCCTCACAAGAAAAATGATAAAACTCCATATGAATTATAGAAAGGCCGCGAGCCATCGTACAAATACCTGAAAATGTGGGGGTGCTTGACAAAGGTCGAAGTACCTAAATCAAAGCAAGTAAAGATCAGACCTAAAACGTTCGATGCAGTATTTGTCGGATATGCCTATAACAGTAATGCATATCATTTCATAGTTCACAAGTCAGACATTCCTGATATTCATGTGGGAACACTCATAGAATCTCGAAATGCGATATTCTTTGAAAATGTATTCCTAAATAAGAAGAGAAACGTTCAAGGTGATAACAATAAAAGTTCAAACGGAAATGACGTTTCATAACTTAGTTGTTATAAAAGGACTATTGACGATCAAAGCGAAGAGCCACGTCGTAGCAAATGGGCTAGAGTTGAGAAGTCGATCGTTCGGACCAGATTTCCTGATTTTTATGTCGGAAATGGGTTCTAGAATATTAAGTGAAGCTCTCTCTAGTCCTGACACTCCAATGTAGAAAGAAGTTGTCAATAGTGAAATCGAGTCCATCATAAATAACCATACTTGGGAATTAGTGGACCTTCCTTCTGGTAATAAACCATTAGGTTATAAGTGGATACTAAACAATAAGTATAAAACTGATGGATCGATTGACAACTATAAGACCAGACTTGTAGCCAAAGGGTACAAGCAAAAGGAAAGTATTGACTACTTTGATACCTACTCATCGGTGATAAGGATTACGCCCATAAGAGTGCTGATAGTCATCGCAGCACTGTAAGACTTTGAAATACATCAAATGGATGTTAGGACTGTGTTCTTAAATGGTGAGTTGGAAGAAGAAATCTATATGGAGCAACCCGAGGGGTTTGTAGCTCCAGAAAAAAAAAGGAAAAGGTGTGTCGACTTGTTAAGTCGTTGTACGGACTCAAGCAAGCGCCTAAACAATGACACGAAAAATTTAACAAAGTAATGCTGTCAAACGAATTCAAAATAAATGAATGTGACAAATGCATTTATGTCAAAAACACACCTGAAGATTATGTAATCGTCTGTTTATACGTAGACGACATACTAATAATGGGCAGTAATCAAGAGATAATCATGACTACAAAGGAAATGTTGATGAAAAATTTCGATATGAAAGATATGGGTCGAGAAGATGTTATATTGGAAATTAAAATTCTTAGGACATCTGATGGGTAGTTCTGACACAATCCCATTTTGTAGAGTCGGTATTGAAAAGGTTCAATGCGTACGATCTCTCTACAGTGAAAACACCTATGGATCTAAGTGAACACTTAGCGAAAAACCATGGTGAGCCCATATCGCAATTGTTATATTATTGGATAATATGCAGTTTGATGTATCTCACAAACTGCATACGTTCGGATATTATCTGTGCAGTCAACAAACTGAGTTATTTTACGAGTAATCCAAACGACACTCATTAGAAAGCATTGATGCGAGTTCTTAAATATTTGAAATATACTATGAACTACGGATTACATTACAGAAAATATCCCGCTATCTTAGAGGGATATTGTGATGCTAATTGGATATTAGATACAAAATACTCCAAATCCACTAGTGGATATGTATTCACGATCGGTGGGGAAGCGGTATCTTGGAAATCCACTAAGCAGACGTGTATTGCTCGGTCAACTATAGAATCCGAATTTATAGTACTAGATAAAGTAGCTGAAGAAGCTAAGTGGTTGTGGAATTTCTTAGAAGATATTCTGAGCTGGACGAAACCTGTACCTGCCGTACTTATTCATTGTGATAGTCAATTAGCAATTGGAAGGGCATAGAGTAGTATGTATATGTAGGGATCGTCCCGGTGCAATGCATGTGCTTACATGTTTCGTAAACGTGCGCAGCGGAAATATACAAATAATTACAGCTAATTATTACAACAACACACGCATGTATAAGCAGGAAATAACATGTACAAGGCATGACAGGAAATTAAAAATTTACAGAATAATAAAATTATTCTACGCGTACCTCGCGAATGATAATGTTGAGCTGTGTTGGCATCAATCGAGCGGTCTTCGTTGAAGTCCCGTCTCTACTGGTGATCCACGCCAAGCTCTCGTCTGGACGGCTTCGGAAGCCACAAATCGCGTCATCGTCTTCGGTACTAGCCGATGATCGATGACGATCGAATCGAGATAAGCCTTATTCCGGAAACTACGCAACAACGTTTGTCGCCATCGTTTCGGGGCTTTCTAACTATCATCAAGAATCGTATTCCCAATGTAGTTTATCGTTGGTCAACTGTTGACCGCCGATAACGGACAAATAGGTCGAAACTATTCCGATAATGATGAAAAATTCTTTGAAAGCTTTGTAAGCTTCCGCGAGAATGAAAAACAAAAAGAACTGCCTTTCTTCTTTAATTTTTGCCGTTTACAAGTACAAACAATTTATTTTCGGCAATCAGCAATCCATGGGTGAACCCATCGCCAACATCCAATAGAATTTCCCTCTCTAGGTCACCCTTAATGCCCTGTTCCAAAACAGGGCACCTTTCTCACAGTCAACCGCCGGAGCAGAGGTGGCCGACCATCAGAGCAGAAACAAACAACCACCGAAACATAGGCGGGCAACCGACCAGAGCAAAGATGTGACTGGCCGGAACAGATGCCGCGACCGGGTGGAAACGAAATCGCGATTGGGCGGCAGCGGGATCGCAGCAAGTGGCGAGGAAGAATCATGGCTTAGGGCTCCTCATCGCGCCGTGGTCGGTCTCCCTGCGCTTCTCCGGCGACCTACGAGCATAACCAGAAGGGCGTAGCGGGCGGAGAGTGGCTGACGGCGGCGCATCACCACGGGGAAGAAGAACAACACACGCCCCTCTGTTTCTGTCGCGGAATCTCCTCAACTCCCATGCCGTCAGTTGTCTCCTCTGCGCATCCGGCAAGCCGAGGAGGGCGGCCGCGAGAGAAGGCGTCGGGAATGTTAAAACCGATGGAATCAAAATATCTCCACAATGGTATGATATTGTCCACTTTGGGCCTAAGCCCTCATGGCTTTATTCTTGGGTTTTCCCCAAAAGGCCTCATACCAATGGAGATACTTTCCATCCTTTTAATCCCATGATTTTTTCTATGTACTTTAGATGTGGGACTATGTTTGTACCCTTGCAATTCAACAATCCCCCCTCAAACAAAGGACCACAGGCCCCCCTCAACGTCGTTTTTGATGTCTGAATCCTCGACTCACCAGGACTTTTTATCCCTCGGCCCACCTGACCTACTAGGACTTCCTACCTAGCTGCAGCTAGAACTTTTTACCCCTCAGTCCACCCGACCTACTAGGACTTCCCACCTAGTCGCAATTAGGACTTTTTGTCCCTCGGTCCACCCGACCTACTAGGACTTCTCACCTGGTGTCTAGTCCTCTTGATTCAGACACGGGAGCACCCACTTCCTTTATTTAAGGTTCAAACCACATAGTTAGATCTGGATCATGACTTATCCAGTGGTTAGTTCGGTGAAGAGCGGTCTCGCTCTGATACCACTTGTTAAAATCGATAGAATCAAAATATCTCCACAATGGTATGATATTGTCCACTTTGGGCCTAAGCCCTCATGGCTTTGTTCTTGGGCTCTCCCCAAAAGGCTTCATACCAATGTAGATACTTTTCATCCTTTTAATCCCATGATCTTTTCCATGTACTTTAGATGTGGGACTATGTTTGCACCCTTGCAACCCAACAGGGAAGACCTTGCTCAAGGTCTTCTCCCGCTGCTTCTCCACACGTCAGCGAAGAAGGAAAGTTGCGATTGGGCTCACGATCAGCCGGAGGGCGCTACGCGGGGAGGAAAACTCACGACACCGTGCTCATTAGGAAGAAAGGTCGCCCGTGGAGAACCCACGATTAGGGCAGAAGGCAGCGCCGTTGGCCCTTTCTCACGAACTCTCTGAACAGGGCAAGACACCCTATTTTTATCGCAACTCAGAAGGGGAGATCGCTATAGTGCGGCGGAGGAGAAAAAGGTAAAATCGGGTTTATAGGGTTTGGGGCTAAATCGACTAATCTAGAAATGAACCAAACCAGCTGAAAAACCCTAACACCGTAGCGAACCAAGTTCATCTTTAGTTCACTAACCAAATGAACTCCGATTTGACCCAAATCAGTTTTGTTCGTTTCGTCTTCACAAGATGAAGCTTCTCATCGCATCCGTTCTGCCAAACATCTTCCATCATGAATCAAATCAAGTTGGTTCAATTTTGATTTGAAACTGAATCATTTGGTTAAGTAACCAAAATACCTCTGATTTGAATGAAATCAGTTTCGTTCATTTCATCTTCGTAAGACGAATTTCATCATTTTGTCCTTTGTCTGGTCCAACCAGACTTTATTTCTCTCGTTCTAAGAATCTAATTTTTAAACTCGTTTTAAGTCTTTCGAAAAACTTGTAGTGCGTGTGACCCAATAAGTTCCCGGTTATGTTGGTCGTCCGTAATTAATCATTAATTACGGAATGATCATGAGTGACACCTAGTAGTACATTATGATCCCCAATTGATCGAAAAATCAACGATTGATTCCAGAATATTTTCTAAACCTTTCAGCAGCTATATTAAATCGTGTCTCGTTCCTTTCACTGTCTTATACCCGCTTGGTTCAGGACATGGTTTATGTGTCGGTCCCCACTAGGCTAACTATGTCACACCTAGCCCAAGTTGCTTTCTTGTCTTGTGGATTTAAGTTACTTGTACATGTGTCCAAGAGTCTCGTACTCTTAACATGCAATGCTTTGACCAAAGACTTTTAGTAACAATCCTGACAAGCGACCGCAAGGTATACGTATCCTTTTTCAAGGAGCGGTGAATCCTCTGTGGGTTATTCAAACACCTTCGGACACTTCGACTTATACCCAATCATCTCGGGTTCACACCTCCTCAAAGATGCTTGTTTAAGATGTCAAAGTATAAGCTTCCGCGACCAAGGTGACTTGAATACCACAAGTCAAAGGAAACTCGTACTTAAGTTGCACTGAGATCTTCATTAACATTTGTATCGAACCATATGAAGTCTCAAGGTAGATCACTCCAATAAACTAGTTACCTTTAACCAGCATCCACGTTTAACTCTCAACATCCAATGCCTCCAGCAATGAGATCAACTGCTTGGCTAACCAAGGAGTTCAAAACGTGCTAGTCTCGATAAAATCGATGGTGTCCGTACTCATCAATTTCTCGACTAGGGATAATTTTAATACATTCATAATTACACGTGTAGAGATGCTCACTAGTTGTGATCCAATCACAAATTCTCTCATGCTATGAATCGTATTGCGGACATTCAGTATTTGAGTTTAAGATCCAATCAAACACATATAAAATGTGCACTCAAATAGTGAATTGTTATTTATCAAATGAATAATATGACCGTAAGGCGATTGCCTTAGGACACTTCTCAAATCTAACAGTATAATGGTAAGTCACGACATATACGTCATAGACATAATACCATTAGGTAGTTGATCTCGAATGGAGTGATTGCAATCGATTATGTCAAATCCAAAGATAATTTGACAGATCCTCTTACGAAGGGGCTAAGTCAAGATCAAGTATACTACTCATCAAGAGGAATGAGATTAAAAATCTACAACTAAAAATGACTATAGCGGTAACCCAACCTTATTGACTGGAGATCCCAAGATCATGGTTCAATGGGACAACGAAGTTACAAAAGTTGTGTTACAGCACATGAGCTATTTTATCTCTATCTCAATCCTAGGATAAATTTGTGTTGTCCTACCACATGTAGTGAGGTTAAGCTTATGCTTTTAATGACTTCTATACATTTATAAGATGGAGTATGATAGGATACTCTTGATAGAAGTGTCACCTATGTGAGTGTGAAAACAGACCGTTTCAATGAAACATTCATGAATCCAAGATGGTGTCCATGGCCGAAACGGAATCAATCATGAGAATCTAAAGTAGGTGAGATAGGTTTCTCTGTGGGTGTTATTGTCTTAGTATACACCAACAGTTGAACAATTCAAGACAGCACATTCACTGCGTAGCCTAGTATACTCGATAGCATTCCATTATGGAAGGTTCAAAGTCACAAGTTATCTCTCCCGATGCAGTGACTTATCGATTGGATTCTTGTAAAAGTATCAGCATGCATACACGTATTGCATTAATTTCCATTCATGTGGGGGATTGTTGGATATTGAACCTTAACGAACCAATACAATTTTGTGAAAAATGGCGGTGTCATCAATCAATGAAAGTCGTAATTGACTTCAGAATCAAAATCTACGTTTCGCGTAGATAGATCTAGACTATTCATTTGCTCAAAACCAATTAAGGGTGAATGAAAAATTAATGGTTCAAAGTCAGCCTAGAATAACATTAATTGTTAATTAATATTATATAAGTGCATAGGGAATAGTCCCATATCGAAGAATTTCGATGGATTTCCATTCCTTATTAATGTTGTTGTGTTAATGGAGCTAACACAAAAAGCTCATGTGCTCTCTTCTTACGAGCGAGCAAGTGCTCGCACCTGTGAGCACACGGCTCACCACCCGCCACCTGCCACGTGTGCATGCATGCAATGGGCGCTTTGTCGATGCACTTTGCACTTTGTATTTTGCACGTACGCATCATCGTGAGAAGCATTGAGGAGCTTAAATTTATGCTCCAGCGGACGTGGCAGTGCCTACGTGGCACTCGGGTGATGTGTCAAGCTTACATGTGGCATGGCAGTGCATACGTGGCATCCACGTGGGCAAGGAGAGATGACTGGACTGCTGATTGGGCGTACGGATGTCAACCGCTAATCGAAGAGGTTTGATGGATCGCATGTGACGCGATCTGGAACGTTGGATCGTGAAAAGTCGCGATCTGACCGCTAGTGATAGTACTTGATCTAAAGCGTCAGATCGAATGGATCTTTGGATCTAGACCTGACGGCTGATGACAAAAGGGAGATCTGATGGTCACCACCCTCCAGATCTAATGGATGAGATTAAGAGGGCTATGTGAAGGGTTACAACCCTCCAGATCGAACAATCTAGATCGATCCTGCTCAAAGGTCACAGCCACTCACCAAAAGGTATTCTATCTAATCTTGTGCATTCGAAATATAAAGTCTACGAGAAGGTTCGCGTTGTATCTTGAGAACGAATTGCTGCTATCCGTAAGCACATGTAGCGGAACAATATCGTTTACAGAGATAGTGTTGAACACTAATCTCGACGATGCATATCAACTTACACCCTCTCCGGCAGCTACCGAAACCAACATTCACACATCTGTTGCAGATCATCGACAATCTTCGGGGAGCTGATTGGAGCTCCTGCTCTTCGTCCTCTGAAAGAGGCTCCTCCGGTTCGCGAGGAGTGAGCAAGAGGGGACTCGAATGGCGAAGAATGGGGAACGAATGTGTCCTCCATGTTAGTGAGAACGATGGGTCCTTTTGCTCCCGCCTCAGTAGATCGCTAACTCTTTCTAGCAAAGAGATGGGAGCGAGAACTGTGATCTTTACGCAAGCGCTTGCTTGATGATGAGGAAAAACACAATAGCTTTGTTAGATTTGCCACGAGAGTTTCTTCTGATTTGATTACTTACAGTGGTCGGCGGAAGCGTTGCCGCTAAATCTACAGCTCGCAGGAAGCCAGCGAGGTTGCGTTGGCACGAGGCACTGTCCTCGGCGTCCAGGATCGAGCTCATCGATCCCACCTCGTTCCACATTCTCTGCACCGGGAAGGACGCCTCATAGGCGCCCTCTCCGGCACAGAACTGGCGGTGCACCGTCGCGCGAGCGGCCGCCAATACAGCAGGCCGGAGGAGACGGCCCCCGCTCGCCATAGACGCCCGCAGCGCCGCCGTCCCCAGGTCGACTAGGGGTTCCGAAGCCTTGAGGGAGAGGATGGCGAAGGAGCAGAGGAGGGTGGAGTTCGGCACGGATGCGAAGAGTCGCCCGGTATCGGCGAAGTCAAACGAGACCGGAGGGGTCGGCGGTGGCGGGAACTCGCCGGCGGGGAGCTTAGCGGTGTTAATCTCCTAAATTAAATTATTTATATATTTTTAAAACTACAGGGCGATTCTAAAAATATAAAAATTAGTGTTTTGACTTATGAAAAAGTCCAAACTGCACACCTTCCACAAAAGTCAAAACAATGACGAATACATATTTCTTCAACCTGGAGGTTAAAGAACCCAGTTGCAGAGGTCTCAATCGTCCAACGCCAATAAATCCGGCAACCCAGTCCACACCTCCGCCCATTCCTCCTCCTCCTGCGTCGCCACCGCGCTCTGTATCTGCTCATTCCATCCGATGATGGATTGCCGCTGCTTGTTCCCCGGCAAGGGAGCATTCGAGTTCGAGATTGATGAGGACGACTCGCTCGATCCTTCCGGCACACGCACAGGAAAATTGAGCTTGGCGCGCGCGCCGCGGAACCCAACGGCCGCTGCGTCGTACGCCCGCGCCGCTTCCTCTGCCGTCTCGAACGTCCCCAGCCACTTCCTCACCGCCCGATGCGGGTCGCGGATCTCCGCCGCCCACTTTCCCCACGGCCGCTGACGCACTCCCCTGTACTTGCACTTCTTGTTCCTCTTCCTCCTTCCTTTCCCCTGCTCTCCAAGCGCGTCGGCGGTCGATGATTCGAAGAAGTCGCACCCGAGGCAGCCGGAGATTCCGCAGACGCCGCAGGTGACGGATTGGAGGAGCGCTTCGCCGCCGGAGAAAGGCTGGCCGGAGATGACGTGCGTCAGAGCGGCGACGACGATGGACTCCTCTTGAATTCCGTAACAGGGGAGCCGAATCGAGCGCTGCTCCTCCGCCTCCATGTGATCGGTGACGCTACAGGGACTTTCGCCGGAGACAACTGCGCTCCTTGTTCGACCGCTCTGCTTCATCGTCATCGTCTGCTTTGTCTCTGTGACAGTCGGAGAGGTCAAATGGTGGAGTATTTAAAGCGCGGGAAAAGACCGCGGATTTTGAGCGTTCGCGAGCGACGCACGTCACACCTGAGAGAAGCAACAGTTTGTGGGAAGCATTCAAAACGTTTAACACGTGGGGAATTGGACGCTATCGTGGGTGCGATCCAACTCAGATGGAGACGGACGGATATGGCACTAAAAGCCAACTGTATCTGGTGATGACGTAACTGGTGATTCGAACGCACGAGGCAAGATGCATCCAACAAATTAGATGGATACAATTAACAAATTTATTTAAGTAATTGTTTAATTATGCCGACCTGATAAGTTTTAACTTTTTAAGGACGCCATTAAAATGGAATCGAATTGAATCAAATTAATTAAAAATTAAATTAATTAATTTTTTAAAATAAATTAGATCGATCAAATTTTTCAATAAAAATTGAATAAATCAAATTGATATTTTATCAGTTAATTTAGTTTTTGACCGAATTAACCTAAAATTTTATATGAGGTAGATAAAAAAAATTTATTCTAAAATAATTACATAAAAAAATATTTATTATGCAAGAATTTTTTTTAGAATTTATCATTTATGAAAAAAATATTTAAAATTCATATATATTTATGATAGAAAACTATTATGTTCAACACCATAAGTTTCCACATTCTACATTAATTTACCTGCTTGGAGATAAGGATCTAGAATTTAGATGATGGTGCAGGGTATTGAGAGAGACCGATACTGCCTAAAGCAGAATGTACTCCAAGAAATTTTTTAAGGTCACCATTAACCTTGTTGCTCCCATATGTGTGTTGATTAGCAGTGACAGGTTCCAAATGAGTTTCTTGTCTTCTAGCCACTCCATGCTGATGAAGCATAATTATAGCTTGAGGATTTAAAGAAAATAATTTTCTATCCATCTTCTCTCTGTTTCATGTCCAGCTGGAGAATTAGAATTATTGATTTTATAGGCATCCACCTGATCATTGAAGGTATTTCAGGCCTTAATGTTTTAATATCTAACCTCTCATAAAAAAGAATAGAAAAATAACCTCTAATAAAAAAAGAAAAAAAAATCAAAGAGGTGCAAACTACTCAAATCAAATTAAAAAGGTATAAACTATTGAAGTAAATTAACATATATTTAAGGTTGAAACTTCAGAACATTGAGATTATTACTTAGCTATTCAGCTAGCATTTTAAATTTTAAATTTAACCATTGAAGAAGTTTTATTGTAATCATTGAGGAAATTCTGTTTGCATCTTGAACATTGTATTTTAACACTAATTAAAAAGGAAAGAAAATAAATAAACAAAATAATTTTCTGACAACTTCGGTTATAAATGGGCTCAAAGATATTTTAAAATTTATTAATTTCATTGTTAACACAACTTCTTCCTTGATAATAGAAGTTTGTTTCTTACCTACATTTGACACAAGTAAATAATAACCAAAATAACACACAAATATGCCAAAAATTTTAAGATGACAATAAATGTAGGGACAAAAGTCATTCATTGATATATCAACCAACACAATATAGCCATATAAAAATAAATCAGCTAAGATAACCAACACAATAAAGTAAAAAACTTAATTTTCAAAAATTTAACCATTACAAGTTCAACCACTACAAGTTCAAAATTAAGAACTACAAATTTTACCAAATGTCAATTCAAAATTTAAAGAAGTTTTTGAACAGAATACAATTAAAATTCCTAATACAACACAAGTAGATGAATAATTGACAACACAAGTGGATGAATAATTGGGAACACCACAATATTGATTCTTGCATGACGTGGTAACATGGTGATTTTTATTTTGTCCTTGAAACTTCGACTCCTTGTGATATACTTGTTTCTAAATGATCAAAAAATAAAAGTTTGAGAAGTATGCAATTAGGAAAAGAAACTATTACAATTTCTAAATAATGAAAGTCAATTTAAATAAAATATAATATTTAAAACATACCATTGATTATGATCTCATTCATCCATGTATTGATGTTGTTGAAAAAGACGAATCTATTATAATTTTTGAGAATTTTAACAAAAAAAAATAAAGTTAAATACTCGATAAGTTTATAATTATAAATAAAAATCTAATGAAAGATCAATTTCAGATTGTGGTACGGAACAACTATTATCAACATCCATATTTGATAAATCTCCTTGCATTGATATCAGACAAATATTAATCACAATTCACAGATGTACAAACACTGTCCAAAAGATTGCATGATGTTACAACATTGTTCAAAATATAATTGATTAAATTCTATAATTGAAAGGTAAATATGAAACTTAAATATCAGAATATCTAGAACTTAAATTCAATAAAAATTCATATGACCAATAGAAGATCAATTACAACGGTTAATTTTAAAATATTAAGCATATACAACTTTCATATTTACCCTGGCCCTGCTGCCCACATTGATTGGTGATTGCTAACGCCCTCGAGCCTACAACAAGAGCCAGAGACAGGAGAAGAGAGATCTGAGGTGGAGTGACGGAATCTCAAAGAGTCAGAGTCCTAGGCGCCCTCTCGCGAAAGCAAAGATAGGAGATCGAGGCAAGAACGATGGTAAGGTGCTTGCGACAGAGCAACGAGAGAAAGAGGACTAAGGTGGACGGTGAACAGGCGGAACCTCGGAGTCACAACCACTCACAGGCGCCCTCTCGCAAGAGCAAGGAAAGGGGATCGAGGCAGTCGTCAACAGCGTGAGCAACATGAAGGCGCCGACGGAAAGAGCAACGATCGACGGGAGAGGATTACGACAATGGAGATTGAAGAAGCGGAGGAATCGGGATGGAAGTTGTCACGTGGTGTGAGTGAACGAGCAGAAAGCGGATACAGATTTAGGATTTTTATTTTTTCCTTAGCAATTTTATATTTAAGTCCACTAATTTATTAAAATTTTGATTTTTTTTTCAATTTAATCGAATAATAAAATTTAAAATTGAACTGAACTGAAATAATTAAAATAATCAATTTTTTTATAAAAAATTTAAAATTATAAAATAATCAAATTAAAATTTTAAATTTGATTGATTTGATTGATTTGATCGATTCATGGTCAAGACCAACAAACCAAATTATTTAGGAACAAGACAAACTCTCGCTGTCTGATTGACGTGGCAAAAGGCAACGCCGCCACTTTTCGGTCATTAATTTTGTCCAGGCTGGCGACAGTTAAATCCGGATGTTTTCGCCGTGGGATATCCGCGCCCGCCCGCAGCAACTGCTACATATATGCGGCGTGGGCTTAATATTTGCCAGCTCACCGTGAAAGTTCCAAGGTCCGTTTCGATTTATATTAAATATATCTTTTTTTAATTAAGTCCAAATTCACGCGTGGAGTAAATAAATATGAAGACGACTAAATCAAACTGCATTAGATTAATAGATTCAAAGCTTCTAGATAAAGACATAAAAAGGTTCCAAGCCAATTCAATTAAAATATTAAGAATTAAACTGCATAAGAATTTTCAAATCACTCCCAGTCTTTTGATTTTTTATAAAAAACACTTTAATTTATTAATGCAACTCTAAATTAAATTAAAATATTAATTTTTTATACTTAAATCAAACCAAATCAAATCAAAGTAAAATAATAATAATAATAAAATTACTTATTTCATCAATTATTTACTTTCGCATAAAAGTCATTCCACCTTTGAAGCTACTTTGATTAAAATAACTTCAAGGAGATTTTTATTTTTTTTTTGTACTTTTCTCTTTTATTTTTACTTTTGTTTCACTTTCCTTTTTTTAATTAGCTATTCAAAAAATTTAAAAAGTTTTTTCCCCTTTTTATTAACGTTCTTTTGTTATTTTTTAGAATTTTTTTATATTAAAACTCCAAAGTTAAAAATAAAAACATGAATAGATTTAGAGAACTACCAGGAACATAAATTTAAAACATGTTAAAATTAGCCCTTAGTGTCAATTCGGATTGAGTTGGACTCGAGTTGGACTCAAGTCAACTCAGATTGTGTGAGACTTGAGTTGAGACTCGAGTTGGACTCAAGTCACACAAGCCAAATTCGAATTTGATTAAAAGGTTATCATGCATGAGATGCATGATCATTAAAAAGCTGCATGATCTTCCTTAAAAGAAGAGAAAGATTATCATGCATGAGATGCATGATCTTCATTAAAAGAGGAGAAAGATCTTCATGCATGAGATGCATGGAATTAATAAAATATTAATTTCGGAATTAATATTATATTAATTTCCCCTTCATCCTTATATCTCATGGTGGGATATAAAAGAGGGTGAGAGGCTCTTGATGAAGGGGTTGTTGGATGCTCTTGCTCTCCCTCTTCTTCTCTTCTTCTTCCCTTGGCCGAACCTCCTTTGTGGCTAGCACCACAGTTTGGTTCTTCTCCATCTCAGTGTTCGTGTGGATACCGTGGAGGCGCGAACACACTGATCGTGCTGAGATCCGACGACCTTGAAGGCAAAGAGTTGCTGTCGGGATTGCGAAGGGCACGCATCGAAGGTAAACTCGATTCTAGTAGGTAGAATCGTCAAACGAGTATGTTTTTCGCATGGATCTTCTGGAGGGATCCTGTTTTCCGCTGCGTTATATGCGGTTTAATCGGTTTTTCGCGCATATAGATCCCTACAGTGGTATCAGAGCCACTTGCGAAAGCACACTCGTTTTTAGTTTTATATGATAAAACTTAGAACTTTTTATTATGATCTGCATGTTGATCATGAGATGATCGGACTGATCAGATCTGATGGCATCAATCTGATGATGCAGATCGGACTGATCAGATCTGATGGTACCAATCTGATGGTACAGATCTGATGGTGTCGCAAAGGCGGAGCTAATCGGACTGATCAGATCTGATGGCATCAATCTGATGGTGCAGATCGGACTGATCAGATCGGATCGTACCAATCTGATGGTGCAGATCTGATGGTACCGATCGGGTGGTCTTGGGTTCATCATGATGAACAGTATGGGCAGCGACTCATTCAACGAGTCTAAAAAATAATTTGCTTCGGGGGCGCTGCCCCCGAATCCCCCGCAAGGGGCGCTGCCCCTTGACCCCGCCCGCTAACCGTGGCGTTGCGGCTCATATTTTGCTTAGGATCATAATAAACAGTTTTATTTAGTCATTAATATTTTGAATGTTATATGACATGGTGCATGGTTATGGCCTCAAACCCCAATGTGATTGGATATGTGTGTGTGTTTGTTGTAATTCATAATACGGCCTGCGTGTCGTGCCTTTCACCTTCATTATTCTGGTTGTAAAATTTGTTTACCCTCAAATGTAACTTGAGGTTTCTCTCATATTGTAATGTACAATGAAGAATAATTCTACACTACTGGAGGACGGTGCAAAGGATGGAGGCCAACAACACATGACAACCAAGGAAGCACTTGGAGAAGATGCTAATCCCTAGGTTGACCATTCGCTCTTCTCATTGGCTTGAGAAGATCGTAGAAAGGGCCATAACCATGTCACGTTTATTTTATGCATATATGTGATGTATGTGATGCTTGTATGTGATGCATGCGTAGTTAGTTGTCACAAAATTAGGTCACTTATCATATGCCTACCAAAGTTTAATACTCACGATTACCTTGTTCAATCGTAGCGCGTTTGCCAAAGCAAAGTGACTCGATTTACCTCGGTAAAGTGCGACAGGACAATTGTGATGTCCGACTATTAAACTTTGGGTTTGACTTAACTAAGCTCTCTCAATTAGATTGATGAACTTAGAGGCATAGCTCATACGAGACATCTTCCTACATTATACGAATCTTGGGCGATTAGCCAAAGCTAACTCAAGATGAGTGGTAATTTAGAAGGATATCTCATGTGATGGGCATAATGAACAAATTTTGTTGTTCATATAATTTATACAAGAGTTACATTAGATGTAATTGGTAAGATGTACCTACCTAACTTATACGAGTCTTGGGCGATTAGCCAAAGCTAACTCAAGATTCGGTATAATATGGATCTTGTCCCACTTTGTGACCAGTGGAGAATCATTTAGTTAAAGGCCTAATTAAATGATTGAAATATGATACATTTCTGCATTTTCTGTAGTGAATATCACCATGACATCAAACACGTCAAACTCTCTCTCTCTGCGATCTGTCCTTGATAAGGACAAGCTCAATGGAGCTAACTTCCTGGACTGGTACAGGAACTTGAGGATAGTCCTCAAACAAGAACGTAAACTGTACGTCCTTGAGCAGCCCATTCCTGAACCACCCACCCCTACGGCCACTCGTGCTGATAAGGATGCTTATAAGAAGCATCAAGATGACGCACTAGATGTGTCATGCCTTATGCTCGCCACTATGAACTCTGAGCTTCAGAAGCAACATGAGTCCATGGATGCCTATGATATGGTTGGGCACCTCAAGCAACTATATCAAGGACAGGCGAGGCACGAGAGATTCGAAGCATCGAAGGCCTTGTTTCAATGCAAAATGCAAGAGGGAACTCCCGTAAGTCCCCATGTACTCAAGATGATTGGGTACATGATTGGGTACATTAGAACTTAGAGAGATTGGGATTTCCATTGGGCCAAGAGTTGGCCACTGACCTTGTTCTACAATCACTACCCGAAAGCTACAGTCAATTTGTCATGAATTACAACATGAATGAAATTGACAAGTCTTTACCTGAGATGTTAAGCATGTTGAGAACTGCAGAACTCAACCTTAAGAAGGCAAAGCCTGATACCATTTTGATGGTAAATAGAGGCAAGGGTAAAGGCAAGCAAAAGCCTAAAGGGAAGGGTAAGACCCAAACCAAAGGCAAGGGTAAGGTCAATGCATTGAAACCCAAAGGTGGAGTGGCTAAAGAAGGAACCTGCTTCCATTGTGGTGAGACCGGACATTGGAAGAGGAACTGCAAGCTATACCTGGAGGAGGTGAAAAGGAAAAGAAGTGAGACTTCTGCCTCAGGTATACATGTTATAGAAGTCAATTTATCTGTTTCGTCTTCTTGGGTATTAGATACCGGATGCGCTTCTCACATTTGTACTAATGTGCAGGGCCTTCAAAAGACTAGATCATTGACTAAAGGCGAAGTGGACCTACGAGTAGGCAATGGAGCAAGAGTTGCCGCTATTGCTGTAGGAACATATACTTTGTCTTTGCCTACTGGGCTTATCCTCAAACTAGAAGATTGCTGTTATGTGCCTGCTTTAACTAAAAACATTATCTCTGTTTCTTGTTTAGACAAGAAAGGTTTTTCTTTTGTAATAAAGGACAAGTGTTGTTCTGTTTACTTAGAAGATATGTTTTATTGTAGTGCACATCTTGTGAATGGACTTTATCTTCTAGATCTTGAGACCCCAGTCTATAACATAAATACCAAACGGTTCAAATCTAATGATCTGAACCAAACATATCTCTGGCATTGTCGCTTGGGTCACATAAATGAGAGTCGCATATCCCAACTCCATAAGGATGGACTTTTGGACTCATTTGATTTTGAATCATATGAGGTATGCGAATCTTGTCTATTAGGCAAGATGACCAAGACTCTTTTAGTGGACAAGGCGAAAGAGCTACTGATTTATTAGGACTCATACATACTGATGTATGTGGGCCTTTCAGTATAGCAGCTAGAGGAGGCTATCAGTACTTCATTACTTTTACTGATGATTTCAGTAGATATGGATATGTGTATCTTATGAGACACAAATCTGAATCCTTTGAAAAGTTCAAAGAATTCAAGAATGAAGTACAAAACCAACTTGGCAAGAGTATTAAGATGCTTCGATCAGATCGAGGTGGGGAATACCTTAGCCAAGAGTTTCGTGACTATCTAGTTGAGTTTGGGATTAGATCTCAACTCACTCCACCAGGAACACCACAGTGGAATGGTGTATCTGAAAGGAGAAATCGTACACTATTAGATATGGTACGATCCATGATGAGTCACACAGATCTTCCTCCTTCCTTTTGGGGATACGCTTTAGAGACGGCTGCTTTCACACTTAACCGCGTCCCATCTAAGGCAGTCATAAAGACACCATATGCGATATGGACTGGGAAGAGTCCCAAGATGTCTTTTATGAAGATTTGGGGTTGTGAGGCTTACGTTAGACGTCAAGTCTCAGAGAAACTAGGACCCAAATCAGATAAGTGCTATTTTGTAGGATATCCCAAGGAAACAAAGGGATATTACTTTTATAATCCCACACTAGGCAAAGTGTTTGTTGCTAGAGATGACATTTTTCTAGAAAGAGAATTTATTTCTAGAAAAACTAGTGGGAGTCAAATTGATCTTGAAGAAGTTCAAGATACACAAATTAGCACTGAGACCTTGATGGACACCGAACAGGAACCTCAAAGTGTTGAGGATATGGTTGCACCACAAGGAGTTGTAGAGCAACAACCTGTTCAAGTAGACCATGCTCTACGCAGATCTGATAGGACACGTCGTCAACCTGAGAGATATTCATTTCTCTTGTGTGACAACGATGATGTTGTGATAGTTGATCACAATGAGCCCACATCCTATCAAGAGGCTGTAATGAGCCCAGATTCTGAGAAATGGCTGGAGGCCATGAGATCCGAAATGGAATCCATGTACACTAACCAAGTATGGACTTTGGTTGAACCACCTGAGGGGATCAAACCCATTGGGTGTAAGTGGGTCTTTAAGAGAAAGACTGACATGGATGGACATCTGCATACCTATAAAGGGAGATTGGTGGCAAAAGGATTCAAGCAAATTCATGGTATTGACTATGAAGAAACCTTTTCACCAGTTGCGATGCTTAAATCCATTCGGATCATGCTTGCTATTGCAGCTTACCATGATTATGAGATCTGGCAGATGGATGTCAAAACCGCATTTCTGAATGGAAATCTTCTCGAGGATGTGTACATGACACAACCTGAGGGTTTTGTTGATCCAAAGAATGCTGGAAAGGTATGTAAGCTGCAAAAGTCCATTTATGGATTAAAGCAAGCTTCTAGAAGCTGGAATCTTCGATTCGATGATGCGATCAAATCGTTTGGTTTCATCAAGAATGAAGATGAACCTTGTGTCTACAAGAGGGTTAGTGGGAGCACAGTTGTATTTCTTATCTTGTATGTGGATGACATACTTCTCATTGGAAATGATATCCCTATACTAAAGTCTGTAAAGACTTGGCTTGGGAATTGTTTCTCAATGAAAGACTTAGGTGAAGCAGCCTATATTTTAGGCATTAAGATCTATAGAGATAGATCTAAGAGATTGCTTGGCTTAAGTCAGAGTACATATGTTGACAAGGTGCTTAACCGTTTTGCCATGCAGAATTCCAAGAAGGGATTTCTGCCAATGTCACATGGTGTGAGCCTTTCGAAGGCTCAATGCCCTTCTTCTAAGGAAGAAAGGGACCGCATGGATCAGATCCCTTATGCATCTGCTATAGGGTCTATCATGTACGCCATGCTATGCACTCGCCCTGATGTCTCGTATGCTTTGAGCATGACGAGCAGGTACCAGTCAGATCCAGGTGATAGTCACTGGACAGCCGTCAAGAATATTCTAAAGTACTTGAGAAGAACTAAAGAATATTTCTTGATATTTGGAGGCGATGAGGAGCTTGTTGTAAAGGGTTACAGCGATGCTAGCTTCCAAACGGACAAGGACGATTACAGATCGCAGTCAGGGTATGTCTTTTGTCTAAATGGTGGTGCTGTGAGCTGGAAGAGTTCAAAGCAAGCAACAGTTGCAGATTCTACTACAGAGGCCGAGTACATTGCTGCTTCAGATGCAGCAAAGGAGGCAGTTTGGATCAGAAAGTTTGTTTCTGAGCTTGGTGTAGTTCCTAGCATTGTGAGCCCTATAGAGCTTTATTGTGACAACAACGGGGCTATAGCACAGGCTAAGGAACCTCGTTCTCACCAGCGTTCCAAACATATACTACGGCGGTATCACCTCATTCGAGAGATCATCGATAGAGGAGATGTACGGATATGCAGAGTAGATACTGATGCTAACATTGCGGATCCCTTGACCAAGGCTTTAGCACAGAGGAAGCATGATGGTCACACTAGGTCACTGGGTCTTAGAGATTACAGTGATTGGCACTAGTGCTAGTGGGAGATTGTTAGTGTCAGCCCTTAGTGTCACTCATGAGATGATTGTATAAGGGACATATGTATCATATTCACTTAATAAAGGCAAGGTTTGCTTATTATATTTATTTCTTATCTGTGCTATATGAATAAATATAATAATGTCCTTGAGTAGTAGGTTCTTGTCTACAACATATCAATTGGTTGAATTGATAGTGAGAGATTGTAGACATATATAGAACACTACTCTTAACTATTCCTAGTCGAGCATTAATATGCAAGGACAATATTAATGCGTTAAGACTAGCATGTAGGTCAATTGATGACTTAATCTCACAAGTCATGGATATGTGATATCACGTTGACACATGGGTACATATTAGAGACTATGTACTGAATAGACCCGCCATGAGAATGTTTCATGGATCGTTATATGAGTGTCATAAACATTCTCATGTGACTATTGGTATGAATAGTCCTTAGACCTGAAGTCACTACGGTTCCCTACATAACGAGTTGCATACTTTGGCTTCGTCAAACGTCACCCGTAACAGGGTGACTATAAAGGCGATCACTGGGTATGCAATGAGTTATGCGGAGGGATGTGAGTGATGTAGATGGGATCTATCCCTTCCATATGACGGAAGCGATATCTATGGGCCCCTTGATAGAGTAGGACTACAGAAGTCATGATCATGCTTAAATAAGTCAATATGAGATATTGAGCTTATTTGATTGAGTAGTCTACTTGGAGATCAAGAAATTCATGATTGATAAGAGGATGACACGGTCTATGCCTCATTGATCAATCTAGATATCAAGGATAGAAGGACTGAGTCATACAAGATAGTAGTCACGGAAAGGTTGTGTCGGATCTCGACATTCTCGTCACTTGGGTAGCAATGATGTATTGCTAGATGCCGCTCATTGCTTATGTCTCTAAAATGGTTTTAGAGACATTGCCAACGTTACGAGAACCTATTGGGTCACACACTTAGAACATGTGATTTGGAGATGATTCATGTGATGAATCATTAAGCCATTGGGTTGAGACTAATGTAGATTAGACTCATTGAGTGGGACTCAAGGAAGATTCATTGAGTTGGACTCAAAATGATTCGGATTACAGTGATTGACACTAGTGCTAGTGGGAGTGTTAAAATTAGCCCTTAGTGTCAATTCGGATTGAGCTGGACTCGAGTTGGACTCGAGTTGGACTCAAGTCAGCTCAGATTGTGTGAGACTCGAGTTGGACTCAAGTCACACAAGCCAAATTCGAATTTGATTAAAAGGTTATCATGCATGAGATGCATGATCATTAAAAAGCTGCATGATCTTCCTTAAAAGAAGAGAAAGATTATCATGCATGAGATGCATGATCTTCATTAAAAGAGGAGAAAGATCTTCATGCATGAGATGCATGGGAATTAATAAAATATTAATTTCGGAATTAATATTATATTAATTTCCCCCTTCATCCATTATATCTCATGGTGGGATATAAAAGAGGGTGAGAGGCTCTTGATGAAGGGGTTGTTGGATGCTCTTGCTCTTCCTCTTCTTCTCTTCTTCTTCCCTTGGCCGAACCCTACTCTTGTGGCTAGCACCACAGTTTGGTTCTTCTCCATCTCAGTGTTCGTGTGGATACCGTGGAGGCGCGAACACACTGATCGTGCTGAGATCCGACGACCTTGAAGGCAAGAGTTGCTGTCGGGATTGCGAAGGGCACGCATCGAAGGTAAACTCGATTCTAGTAGGTAGAATCGTCAAACGAGTATGTTTTTCGCATGGATCTTCTGGAGGGATCCTGTTTTCCGCTGCGTTATATGCGGTTTAATCGGTTTTTCGCGCATATAGATCCCTACAACCGTTATCATAATCATTAATTGACTATTATATTTTTATAATTGTCATTTAATGATTGTGATCCAGTTGGGGTCGAGATAGATTGATAACGGGCAAAGAGTTCAAACAGGTCAACTACAAGAGATACATCTATTAGCGATGGGAATTTTCATCGTTAATCGGTGGCTAAATAAGTTTAGTGATAGAAATAAATGATTGTAATTTTTTTAGTCGGTGGTGAAATTACTGATGAAAATTTTGTCATCACTAAATTAACAATGAAATTTTATTTCCATCGCTGCTACATGTAGCTAAATTTAGTGACAAAAATAAAATCTGTCACTAAATTTTCCTAAATTTTGCCAACACCCCCCCTTACTTTCTTAATTTAAATCTTGTTTACATCAAAATATCACTCTAACATCCATCCTGTTCAAAAACAATATAATCACAAACTATATCCATGATATATTCAACATTCACAGATGACAACGCATCAACATTCACAAATGACGATGCATCAACATTCACAAACTCATCCACAATAACAACAAAGCTTCATCTTTCAACAAGAAAACAACATTAAAAAACAAAGCATATGTTTAATAACAAAGTCAATAGTTAATAACAAGTACATAGTTCAAAAACAATACAATCATAACTTACATCACAAAACAAGTACATATATAGTTCAAATTCATCACATCCCATCCTGCTCAAAAACAACAAAGTTTCATCATCTAATCCTATAACTAGTATAATACGATAATTTATTAAATAAAATAAGCATAGAGTTCTGACGCCGGGCGGGATAGCGATTATCCCGGGAGCAATATTGAATCCGTTAGTTCGATTACGAACGTTGGAAACAATCTTCTAAAACTTATTAATTCGAAAGAATAACAAGAGATAGGGAAATAAACGGCATTGCCAGAATTATTATTAAATCAAAACTTTCTTCTCCTAAACATCAACTCATAACATGTTTATATAGACTCAAACTCTAAAAAAGATTCCTAATAAAAAGAAAAATTTCTTAACAAATTTGAAAAGAAAGATTCCTAATAAAAAAGAAAAATTTCTTAACAAACTAGAAAATAAAAATTCCTAATAAAAAGAAAAATTTCTTAACCGACTCAATTCCAAAAAATTCTAAATGGATTTTTAAAAAATAGAACTTTTCAAAACTACTCTAAATACCAAAAACTCTAAAAATAAAAATTATCAAAATTAATAATAAAAATCTTTGGATGCTTCTGCATCAGTCGCCCCAGGTTGAAAGAAACTCGTCCTCGAGTTTAAAGTAGTATCAGGTGGTCGTCCAGAAAAAAGATCATCTGATATCAATTCGGCAAAATCTTCTAGTAGTTGCTGGACTTTAGGAATCTTCGTCGATTCGCTAACAAGCATGACATTGTGGATGTTGTTCTTCTATCTTCACATTCTCCAAGCATTTCTTTCCCTTACAAATTGCATCTAACGGTGATGACACCAACTTGTTCTTTTTAATCTTAATGGGATCCGTAATGTCTTCAAACATGATTGTCCAAGGAGGCTCCAATGGATCACAAAGAAACTCTCCCATGATGATAACCTTGGTGCTATCATAAGAAAAGGATCATTCTGGAGATACTTCACATATGTTAAAATGACGTTCCTATGAATGCGTAAATCTATCATCACTGCAATATCCGTACGTTTTTCCTCCGTCTTATCTTTGTTCACCTTTGACACCATTTCAATGTTTGGGTCATGTAGATTGTGATAAAGGTCAAAAACATTAAAGTCATCCCTCTCCGGAGATAGCTTTCCAAGAGGGAGAGCCATAAGATTGAACTTGAACTTTTCATTGATATCAAAATCTTGACGCTCATCCATATCAACATCTTCAGTTTGTTGTGCTTCTTCCTGAATTTGAAGATCCATACTAACTTTATCGACAACTTCATCCACTTCATCATCATTTTGAACAGAACTTGAACATGGAAGTTCTTTTCCACCAACGGTGCCTCCATTGAGGAAATTCTCAGTGTTCAAAACCTGCAACACATAGTCACCATCTTCATTGACTACTTCATTATCATAAAGTACCTCATCATATATTCGATCACCAATTAGCTCGGTCTCGTTTTCTTCATGCTGAATGAATTGAGACTCCGAATCAATGCAAGGTAAGACGATGGAGATTTGAACTTCGTTGATAGATGAATCATGCTGTTGATTATCGTCGGAGAAAGTGGGCTTTTGGTCTTCGATCAACGCTTCATCCAAGTCTATCTCCTCTTCGTCAGCATCGTCATAAACTGGATCACCAAATATTTTAATTTTGTCGTCATCTTTGCCGCCTCCAGTGATCGGATGATCGAGAGAGTAGGACTGATCGGATGATCGAGACAGTAGGACTGATCGTACTCGGTGTTGTCAAGGTTCTCATCTTCATGGTTGCCCTCGTCGTCGTAGGAGGAAGGGGGGACATAGAGGTGTTGCGGAGCCGGTGTTCTTTTGAAGTTGTAGGTGGTGGGGTGGTTAATCTCAAATCCTTCAATCAATTGGTAAAACTCCTTCGTGTGATTATTGACTGATCTTACATCCTGTCTCAATGTATGATATCGTTGAAACATAGTCTGAGTATAGTCGAAAGGAAGAAAGTAACTCTTCATCTTCTTCTTCATTTTCTCCCAGTCGGTGATCTTTGTCTTGCCTTGTTTCTCTCATGAGCGTCGTAGTTGTTTCCACCAAGTGGATGCTCGACCTTTGAATTGGATGGCAACCAACTTTACCTTCATCTGATCGGGCACCTCCTTGTAGTCGAAAATACTTTCTATTTCGTTGAGCCAATCAACGAATTCATCTGCTTGAAAGGTTCCTGAAAACTCAGGTAGATCAATTCGAAAACCGAAGTCTACATACCGTTCCTCTCGATTTTGACGCTTCGAGACCCTATCGGGGTGGTGGTAATGGTTGTCGAAGGTGGATGCGGAATCACGGTCATAACTCCTTCGATCTTCAAAATCCTGCGTCGTCAAACGCTGGGTTAGTTCTGCAACTTGCCTTCGCAAATCCTTCATTGTCATATCTTGCACTGTCACGATATTGCTTCCTCCATCGGAACCAGATATTGCGACCGCGACCGCCACGATCATGACCACGACGACCCTCCATCATATCTGATGCGCTCTGATACCAACTAACGCCGGGCGGGATAGCGATTATCCCGGGGGCAATATTAAATCCGTTAGTTCGACTGCGAACGTTGGAAACAAGATCGAAAACCTGTTAATTCGAAAGAATAACAAGAGAGGGAAATATACGGCATTGCCAGGAAATTTTATTATCAATCAAACTGCCCTAAACATCAACTTACAAGATGTTTATATAGACTCAAACTCTAAGAAAGATTCCTCATAAAAAGGAAAATTTCTTAACAAACTCTAAAAAATATTCCTAATAAAAAAGAAAATTTTTTAATAAACTAGAATCCTAAAAATCCTAAATGGATTTAAAAAATCTTAAAATAAAAAATAGAACTTTTCAAAACTACTCTAAATACCAAAAACTCTCAAAATTACAAAAAATAAAAATTATCAAAATTAATAAAAAATCTTTGGATGCTCTTGCATCAAGGAAGCACTTAATGTGCTAATTGAAGATATGAAAGCCAAAGTTACAATTGAAGAAGGTTTGACCAAGATCAAATCATACAGCTTAGTCAACCTAATTCAAGCCTTGGATGAGCTTAAATAGCTATTTAAGTAATACACCTCCCACATATTTTCTCCACATCATGCTTCATATGAGGCCAAAAGAAGTGATCTTGTAGGAGGTTCAACTTTCGTTGGCTTTTCAAATGCTTTAGAGATTGATGATCTGTGTGAATCACGAATCTTTCGACCATAGGTAATGCTGCCATGTTTCCAATGCCCTCACCAACTCGTACATCTCCTTGTCATATGTGGGATAGTTGAGGGTGGCTCCACTCAACTTTTCACTGAAGTAAACAATGGGTCTCATTTCTTGCATAAGCACAACACCTATTCCAACACCAGAAACATCACATTCGATCTCAAAGGTTTTAGAAAAATTTGCTAGGATTAGTAAAGGAGCATAACTTAGATTTTTTTTTCAAAGTGTTGAATGCCCTCGCTTGCTCCTCTCCCCACTTGAATTGCTCATTTTTCTTGATGACTTTAGTAAGTGGAACAGCAATATTGCTAAAATCATGAACAAACTATTTGTAGAAGCTGGCCAAACCATGGAAACTCCTCAATTGGCTAATTGTTGTCAGTGTTGGCCACTCTTGAATTGCTTTCACCTTTTCCTCACCATCTCAAAACCTTTAGCACTAACAACAAAACCAAGAAACACAACTCTATTAAAAAAAAAGGTGCATTTGTTAAGGTTATCAAAAAGCTTCTCTTCTTTCAACACACTCAAAACTGACCTTAGATGTGTGACATGCTCTTTTAAGCTTCTGCTATAAATCAAAATATTATTGAAATATACAACTACAAATCTTCTTAAGAAAGCACACAAAACATGGTTCATCAAACACATAAAAGTGTTTGGAGTATTAGTTAACCCAAAAGGCATTACTAACTATTCATATAGGCCATGCTTTGTCTTAAAACCAGTCTTCCATTCATCAACTTCCTTCATCCTAATCTAATGGTATCCACTCCTAAGATCAATCTTTGAGAATACACAAGAACCATGCAATTCATCAAGCATATCATCAAGCCTAGGAATTGGGTGGTGATACTTTATTGTTATGTTGTTGATGGCTCGACAATCCACACACATCCTCGAAGTCCCATCCTACTTAGGAACTAATAACACAGGAACTGCACAAGGGCTCATGCTTTCTTGAACATACCCTTTCTCTAGCAATTCATTAACTTATCTTTGAAGTTCCTTTCATTCCACTAGATTGCTTCTATAGGCAGGTCGATTTGGGATGGAAGCACCGGATATGAAGTCAATTTGTTGTTCAATTCCTCTACTAGGAGGCAAGCCATGTGGAACAACTTCTAGAAAAACAACCTTGAATTCCTATAAGAGAGAAACAACAACACTTGGCAAAGGATCATTAAGATCGTTAGTGCTCAATAGTATCTCCTTATACAAAAGTATAAGAGGTAGCTGGTTTGAAAACAAAGCTCTTTTGATCTCACTTTTTTTTTGCATAGAAGTTATTTTTCTTTCTCTCTTTTTTTTCCTCTCCATTCACACTTTTCTTAATTTTGCTTTCTTTCTTTTTCATCTTTTTTTTACTCTTTTCTCTCAATTTCTTTTTCTTTTTTTCATTCACTTTTTATAATTTTAGCTAATCCTCCCTAACTTGTCTTGGTGTCAAATGTAACACCCGCAATTTCCCTACGATAATTCCTGGATATTTAGTTATGTATACGATAGCTTGATGATGGTAAAAAGAAATGAATAATTATGTTTTAAGAATGTTGCTTTAATGGGTTAACGCATAAAGGCTTTGCAAAAAGAAAGAAAAAGAGAAAGAAATGTGGAGGCGCCAGGGATTGACCCTTGGACCTCCAATATGTAGCAACCCAAGCTAACCATATGAAATAGCAATTAATTCTTGTTAAAAGGGTAAGAGTAACGCTTGTTAAACCTAAGGGTTAGAAGATCTCATTAACAAACGGGGAGGAATTAGTGGCCTGGCTACGTGGGTTCATAGTTGCGGAGCAGTTATGTAACTTCTCGGGCAAACTCTTTATAAACCCTTTCCCCTCGGACAGAAGAGCTTTTCCCTTCGCTCTCTACTCTTCTCTCCTCTCTGCCGAAGGTTCCTCTCTGGCCGAAGGTGCTGAAGGTCCTGTGGCAAGGAAAGCGAAGGTCTATCGGGTAGAATCTTAAGAACTTCAAAGCTACAGTAAGTTCCCTCACCTGCGATATAATAGCTATGAATATGAGTTGTAGTCATGCATTTTGTTTACCGTAGAGATAAACTATGTTCTGTTCGGCATGTTAAGGTTTACAGCATGTTTAAATGTTTTTGTTTTCAGTATGTTGGTAACAAGATTTAAGGTATTGCATGTGTAAACTATGTTGTTGAAAACCTAGAATTTGATCATGTTTTACAAGTTAAGATTTAAAGATAGATTAGATAGTTGTTAGAATAAATGTTGTAAAAAGTTTTGGTTAGACGGAACTTAACCGAGAACAGCGATGATGGTAATCGACTGCTTAGTCGATTACCAAAGCGTGTAATCGATCGGTTGATCGATTACACGGCTTAATGAGATGGAAATCGCGGCTCGTAATCGATCACCCGATCGATTAAGGGGCCGTAATCGATCAGCTGATCGATTACGAGGCTGTAATCGATCGGTTGATCGATTACCAAGCCTACTGTGGACTCCGTAACGAGGAAATCGATCTTCTGATCGATTAAACTCCTGTAATCGATCGGTTGATCGATTACAGAGAGTACTGTGAGGAAAATTATGAACAGAATCGACCCGTGGATCGATTTAAGCCTATCAATTGATCTTCTGATCGATTACAAGGATATAATCTCCTGTTTGGGTCGGTTTAAGGTGAATGAAGCTTAGTGAAGCTAAGTTTATGAAGGAAGTTCAACCAAACCTAGATTAGGGCTTCAAAGATATGTTGAATGCAACCGATGAGAACAGGTCTATGTTAAGAACCCTAAGAATGCTCTAATCCTAAGAAATTTGGGTTAGTTGAATGAGGGTTTCAAGTATCATAGTTAGTTGTATTCAAACAGGTTCGAATGAAATGAAATGATATGCTATGAGTGGTTGACCTCTTTAAGGAAAGGTTATGGTTGGAGCAAATTAGGATTTAAATAATGATATGCCTGATGATCTAACTTTGACTCCGCAACATCTTATCTAGATCGGGGTGCTTGGAACCACTCTGGGCGCTTGAAAGCTGAGGTGTCCCGACTACTAAGACTCTGCCATCTCACTGCTTCGTTGGCCCCATTCCGTTGACATCCAGTTGCCTAGAGCCAATCCGAGCGCCTGGAGGTCCGGTTGCTTGGATCCAAATAAGAGCGTCCAGAACACAAAGTTCTAGCCCCTTCTTTCCTGCATTACAAGTTAGCACAAAATAAAAATATAATAGAAAAGTGTAACAGTTTAACAAATTATTTTAGTCTTGACTTCAAATTTCCAATGAAATCCTGGGTCAGACCGACACCTACTGTTCCCCTTACTGGGAGCGCGCTCTCACCCACTCCACTCGGAAGAATTTACCTATTGTCAACCAAGTCCTCCATACTTGTTAGACTTCTACTTAGCCTTGATCCTTGACCCTCAGGATTTCCATCGCTAGACATCTGGTCCTCCTGACCTGCCTAGTCTTCCACTTGGTGCACTTGATCTGCCAAGTCTTCCTGCCTAGTCCTCTTGACCAGGGCTTCCCACCTAATTCTCTAAATTAGGTCTGCCCAGCCTCCAACCAGGATTTCCACTGCCTAGTATCCACTAGGACTTTCTTGTGCTTAGTCACAACTAGGGCTTTCCTATGCTACCTGCATATTTAAATCAGCTCATGTAAAATATCACACACTTGATTTGAATTTTTTGCTATTATCAAAATTAAGATTCGATCATCTGGTACTCCCTGCACCAATAATATCCACATATCGAGTCATATTCCAGGCATACCCATTAGGGAATTTGATTTCTTTCAACCAACTATATAATATCTGCTTACTTTCTTTATCGAATGCATAACAAGCCTTTAAAAATTTATTAATTATTTTATTCTGATACAACTCAGGTCTGTTAATTAATTCTTTCAATTCCTCAAGTAAAATTAATTTTACTTGCAATATCATAAGTCTCCAACCCTATATTTTATAATTCTTTTAGTTCAACAATCAGAGGTTGTAAAAAAGTATATCTTCTCTTATAAATTTGTTGGACATGAAATAAGCATAGTAATTAGGAGTATGTATTCATCTTTCATGCACATTTATGGCGGTAAGTTATATAATGTTAATATGACTGATCAAGATGAATATTACTATCCAGATTAACCAAATGATTGAAATCCATTTGTTGAAAATCTCAGTCTTACATTACATTGCAAATGAAGAAAAATATTGTATCAAGATGTTTTCATGCAGGGGAGTCAAAAGGATGACACATTATATCTCCTTCGCTCATGATGCCACCTCATGTGGTTTGTTGTTGCGGCAGATGTATACAAACATTGAAGTCTAATAGTTAATAGGAAGCAATACATAACTTTTTATGTAAATTCTTCTTCTTCCCCTAATATGCGACTACGCGCTTATAACGAGAGTGATTACACATTCTGCATTTAATAAGCTTATGTCTTCATTCCAAAAGATTATATAATTATTTATACAACAATCAATCTTTTTACATGTAAATCTAAACCCCTAATCAATTTTTTTATACTATAGAAGCTATCAGTTATTATGTTATCAGTAGAAAACAACTCTGACATCAATTGATAAATGTCATCGTAATATCATTCTGAGAAATGATGTTCTACCTTGATATTTAATAGTCTTGCAATAACTGATAGTTGGGAATAATCAGAAGGAATATCTTCTCATACTTCTCTTTCACTAGCCTTTAATATTGTCATATAGTTTCTGGACTTCAGGTATTAGTATTTCATCTATATTCAAATGATCAAGTACATTTATCGCATTGTAAACCATTGATTGTATTGCATTGTCATTAGATGATGATTCTTCTCAAGCAATAGGGTCAAATGAAGAAGCAATAGAAGGTCCAATTGGCTCAAACAAATAAGGCTCTCCATGACAATACTAGTTGTAATAATTTGGAATAAAACTATTTTTACTTAAATGTACTTTTACAGTATCCTCATCATAGAAAGTTGTATTTCTATATTTATAATAATTATACGGACAATGTAACTTATCATCATCCATATAGTTTGGATGACGCTTAGTGAAGTTCACAAACTCTTTAACTCCATCAAAATATTCATCAGTAATAAATCTATTTTCTAACTTATTGTACATCCACACTTTATTCTTATACATTATAACCTAAAGAAAAATAAATTCACAATATTATTAAAAGTGTAAAAATAAATAGAAATTATATTGTTTCAAAATACATAAAATCATGCATGGCTAATGATAAATAACCATTTAGCATATACCTAAAGCTTGTGCATACATGAAGTCGAAGATTGTCTCCAAATAATTTAAGAACACGCCAAATAAAAAGGGTTGCTCAAACAACATTAATAAGTTAAATATCAAATAGAGGGTCACACAAACAACAAACAACATTTTGGGTATTTTTTAAACATTATTAAACGTGTAAAATTAAACATGCATATAGTTAAACCTAAACTTAACTTAATTAAATCATTAAAACTCAGCTAGGGCTGCATCCGCCCCTAGTCGCCCTACTAGGGCTACACGGTGACTCAGCCAGGGCTATGATTGTGGTCGGCAGAGCTCATGGTCGGGGCTAAGGTTGTTGTCGGGCGAGCTCGCGGCTAGAGATGGGCTGAGGCAGAGGTGGCAGTCGGCTGAGACTGAAGTCATGACCGGTTGAGGCCGTGGTTGTGGATCACAATTGGTTGAGGCCAAGGTCATACTCGACCTTGCGGCTAGTGCTGAGGCGGTAGTCATGCTTGACCTCTTGACCTCGATCGCGCCCAATGGGATAAAGGGGAGAGGGGAGAGGAGCTTATGAGGGTTTAGGGTTTAGAGGAGATTTGCATGCCAGGGAGGAGATCGGAGATGGGCCGGAGATGGAAGATTGAGCCAGAATTGAGGTCGCATGGGAAGAAAAAATTAGGAATAAACCCCCCTAATTTTAGTAATTTAGCGATCGAATTAAATTTTCATCGTTGAAATAGCGATGGTAACTTACTTCTGTCACTAATTTAGTGACAGATATATTTTTTTGTTGCTAAAATAACGATTTATCTCGTCGCTATTTTAGTGATGAAATTTATTCTGTTGTTATTTTAGTGACGGAATTAAATTTTCATCGCTATTTTAGAGATAAAAACTTACTTCCATCGTTAATTGAATAGAATAAAAATCATTTCTGGTAATAACGATGAAATTCCATCACTATTTAATGATCAAAATAATATTTTGGTCGCTAAATTAGAGATGGAATTCAATTCCGTCGTTAAATGATAGTTTTCTTGTAGTGGGTATAGGTTGATAGTGAAGAAGAGGTTGACTGCGAGACTAGAATTAGGGTGATGCTTTGACGGTTGACGTTTATAAGAAGAAGCTTAGAAGGGACTTGAGACGGACCTCAATGAAATCCCTCCAACGCTCAAGTCAAGCATTAGCAATAGAGACGAGTATAGTAAATAAGTGAAATAGCATAAAATTACATATCTCTCGATGTTAGCATCATTACCTTATATAGGAGGGAGAGAGCGGAGAAAAAACTCCCACTTTTTATTAAATGACACACCTCTTTCATATGTACAAAGGGTGCATCCTTTTGTAATCAATGCAAATATTTTATAATAACTGCAACTACGGCACAACCAAAACCCTCACATATCCAAGCTCGAGTTCTATTCGAGCATTCAAGAGCACAACCTACTTGAGCACTCAGGGTACTCAAGAGCATAACTTTGTCGAACATTCAGGGTGCTAGAGAGCGCAACTTAGTTAGGCGCTCGGGGTGCTTGGGAGTGTAATCCACTCGAGCACTCGGGGTGTTCGAGAGTGCAACCCACTTAGTAATCAACAGACAACACTCGACACTCATCCACTCAACCTTGACAATCAACACTTGGCAATCAGGCTCTTGACTCTCGACAGTCGAATGTTCGGCCATTCAAATGCACGACACTTGGAGTGTTCTGTTCTGCTTGAGAGCTCAACTCATTCAAACTCAAATTGCTCCCACACAAGCTCGTGCTTGGATATCAATTCGATGCTCGCAACCTACTCGAGCTCGAGCACATACACTGACCCATTTGACAATCTCGAGATCAACTGAGTGATGTAGATGTGTCCTACTAATTTGACACTAGATATTGATGATATCAAACTTTTGATATAAAATATATATATATAATTTTTATCAAACTGAACTGATTTACTTTAACATGTTATATCTACTTACAACAGCTGAAATATACAAAAAAAATGATGAAATACCATCTTATTTTTTAAAAAAAGAAATATTCTTTTACTGATTTAGATAATCAGAGAAGTTCTTTTAAATTTTGCTGAAAATTTTTTTACCTTTCGCTTTTGGCGTAGTTTTAAAATAGATATAATAATAAAAGATCAAGTTTCAGTGGTAGGCGTTTCAAAATTTATTTTAGGGTCATTTTGAAAAAATTGAATTGAATCCTATCGTGTCCACTCGTTCACTGTCTAGATATCGTTCCGAACCCACATCCCTCTCCAATCTCTTCCTCTTCCTCTCGTTCTCCATTTCTGATCAGCTCTATGATTTGATTAATGCAAAACGCTTTCTGGATGAGATAGGAAAAGGAGGGATCACTTCCTCAACAGCTTTCGATTGTGCAGTAATTTGTGATGCCGGCGTCAAGATGAGTTCTTGCTTATCTTTCCCTGTCAGCAGAATCTCCTGTCCTCCAAAACTATCGTTTGATTGCTTCTTTATGATTCCAAAATCTCCAATCGGGCGTCAAGATTCCATTTTGATTCCTGCAAGACCTGCCCAAATCGGATTCCGTCACTCCCACGAGCAAGGCTTGGTACTGAAGCAGAGGAACAATCTCCAGTTGAACGTCGTTGCGGATTCCCAAATCGGCAGTGGCGGCGGAGAAGGGGAGGAGGAGGAGGAGGAGGATGTTTGCCCGGTGGACTGCGTGAGGGAGTTCAAGACGGAGGAGGAGTTCTCGAGGATCATGGAGAGGGCCAAGGCGGCGGGGGCGCTCGTGGTGGTGGACTTCTACCGCACCTCCTGCGGCAGCTGCAAGTACATCGAGCAGGGCTTCGCCAAGCTGTGCAAGGGTGCTGGCGATAGCCAGGCGGAGCCGGAGGTGGTCTTCTTGAAGCACAATGTGAGTGCCCGTATGATGTTTGTCGTTTTGCCCGTGTGAGATTTTCTAGCACTGAATTCTTGTTGTTTGAGCTGTAGCCTTGATTGGATTTTAACTGTCCAAACCCATGCCATCGTTTCTCATGTCAATTTTTTCTGCAACTGATGTCTAAGAAGGATCGTAGTATAAACTTCTATTGGGAATCTGCATCTGATAGATAGATGATTCAGTGTGCTAGATTAATTATCTTTTCTTGATAGCCACAGATTCATGATGTTGTCGACAAAATAATTAAAATGAAAGGAAATATGAAAGTGAAATTCGCATTCCCAACTTCTACTGAATTACTTGTCTTGGAAGAAAGCTTGGAATTCCTAAATCACACCTACAAATTCATGTTACAGAACCAGAAACACGAGGTGAACTTAACTACCATTCCCTATTTCTGTGAAGATAAAACTTATTACTATAAAGGAATTAGAATTCCTTTCTTTTAAGAGTTGACACCAGACAAGCTGAGACAGCAAGTTTTTCATATTACAGTATTTCCCCCTTGCTATTCTTCTCTATCTGGCCTTGTTCTACGTAAGAAACATTCCATAATTCAAGAACTAGTTTTTGCACATTGTTACATTGCAAATTTTGCAAATTGATAATTGTGGCATTCTTTAGGTTATTGATGAATATGATGAGCAATCAGAGGTGGCAGATCGGCTGAGAATAAGGGTGTGCTTCTTTCATTTTACTTATTAAATTTGACTAATAATATTAGACAGGTTTCACGTTGGGATCAAATGAAAGGCCTACATTCAAATAATGGTAAACAAAGATTACACCTTTAAGCTACCCAACCAACTCCAGAGTGTGATTTGTGCAGGCAGTACCACTGTTTCACTTCTATAAAAATGGAGTGCTGCTGGAAGCATTTCCAACCAGAGACAAGGAGAGGATTGTAGCTGCCATTCTCAAATACACTTCTTCGGCATAAATGTGCATGTCGAAGATGCTGTTTCACGAGCTGCAACAGGTTTTGTATTAACATTCATTTTGCCTTACTGTCAGTGTTACTGATCACTGACCATATAGTAAGTTTAGCTTCTACATTTGTAACCGAGATCTTATTTCTTTCTAGGTAATCAACCTGCAGAGATACAGCATTCCACTTCTTCGTGCAGACTTGCCATGGCTAGTTCTTCGGAGGCTTGAAACAATGTTGTAGTTTGCCATCTAATGAGCTCCGCCCATGCAACGTATAGTATTTTCTTTTTACTTTAGTTTCTTCACTTATACATGCGTCTATGCAAATTTATGGCGACGATTAGTGATTCAATTGATAAATGTGTCATCATTCAAGAGATGTTGAATTAGCTTTCTTTAATACTCTGTCTTACTTTGTATTTTTCTCACTATTGTGCAACTCACTGCGTGGTCCAAGTCTGATCTGGTTGAATTACTGAATATTTAATAAATTTATCCTTTAATTAACATCCAAACAAATTTATCATTGTGTTTACCAACTTACTGTTAAATGCTAATGCAGAAAAAATTACTAACAGCTGTGGGCATTAGAAAGAGATTTACATGTTGATGTTTCATCAACAGAAGTAAGCTTTTATATAGCATAACGAAATAGATAGAGCTTTACAGGGAGGGTATCGACTCAAGAACATGACTAATCTAATTTGTATAAAACCATACCATATAGGAACTTGAAGTCAGTCTGCAATTAAGCTGAGCTCTTTTTGTTGTTCTTGGTGTGATCATACTTCACATAGCTGCATCCTTTCCTCAATGATGACACGACAAATGGGACACTTATTACACTTCTCAGAGCAGGACCTACAAAGTGGTGAAGCAAAGCTTTGCTGTTAGTCTTCTAATTTCATCAGATTTGATTAGTATATACTGGTGAATTTGTAGTTAAATTTGAGACTTCTGTGCAACTTACTTGCATAGTATGTGGTGCCGACAGGGAAGGAGGACGACACAGATCTCCTCCTCGAAGCAAATCCTACAAAGAACCTTCTCCTACAACAAGTTAAACATCCATAAAATCTAGTCACTAGAGAAATAGATAGATGCTCTACATATTTCTTTCTACAACTGACTTGATACTTCATTGACTCTTTACATGCTTTACATACTTCCTTTATATTTCTTCTCGTGCATCTTTCAGTAGATATCTTTTCTATCCATAAATAGTTCTTGAATGAAGAAATTATGATTGAGCTTGAGTTCCATTACCATTGTGATAATTTATAGTTATCCTAGTTCCATGGCCAGAGGGAATAAGAAGTAAATGACGACGAGAAACATGAGCTAAAAAAGAAAATAGCAAAATAGTGAATGTAAAGGAATTTAAAGTGCACTATTTACGGTGTTAGTTCCAGTTAAATAATGGATCATGGAGGAGGAAGGGATGTACATTTTGAAGTTTTTCATACTCCTTTTGAGCATACTTTGAGATTTCAGTTTGTTCTCCCAAAGCCGCTTGAAGTCGCCAAACCTAAGCAACAAAAAATAGACAATAATCAATGGGAATGATCATAGCATCCATGAACTTGTTTAGCGAATAGAGAAATCCATGTAAGAATTTTGAAAATGATTGCTGAGATAAAGCAAAAGGGGAGATAGAAATACCTCTTGAGTGAGATCTTTCTTGGTCATTTTCTTCACCACATCAGGAGAATAGCCACAAAAGGTATCGTATCTGAAGATAACATACATGAATAATTAGATACAATTAAATGTCTATCTGTTAAAATAATTGTCAATCATATTAGTAACAAGGCCAGCAGCAGGTAAAGATTCAAATCCTTGCTATGCAAGGAGAATTCACAACCATAATACCACTCAGCTTGTTCTCCATCGCAACGAGCCATTGTACGCCATTATGCTTTTCAAGAATTTTTATACATAAGCAAATTTGGATCCCAAAAGAAAAAACGGGCGGGAAAATTATACGATATCGTAGAAAATTTCAATGAATAAAAAGGGCTAACAAGATGAAGTGATACGAACCCACTAGATCCAGCGGAAACTAGAAATGCTTGCTCTTCTTTGCTTCTTTCATCGGTAGACCACCAACCAAGTAGCCTGCATCATTATTTTAACAGACGGGATTAAACTAGCCGGATTATGTGGCTGTACAGGGAGCCTTCACGCAATGAAGGCCCCTTTCATTCTAGTTTTCCCCCCAAAATCCTAGCGATAATAACCTTGAACCGTGGTGGATGCCTGCAAATAAATTGTACGCGTTCCTTGACATTGTATGATATCTTTCTGGAAGTGATCCCTTCCTTAGCAAAATGAAGAGCTTCTCCAACAATCTCCATGTGGCAAATAAGATCCCAAGGCCTTGCACTATAAATACGAGCAAGAAAAGTCCTACAATAGGAATATCTTTAGTGGCAGGTGGTGTCCCCTGAAAGAATAGGTAAACTATATATTCAGATTCTCAGGCAGAAACATTTCTTCTAACAAAATTAGAGATGGCATCAAGCAATAGTCTAGTGTGATGATCAAAGACTACGTTGGTAGCCATACAGAAGGGAGATTTTCAACATGAAACATACGTAAATTAATACACGAGGAATTCAGATTTCTCTAAACATACCTCTAAACGCATGCACAAGAGAATTTGAAAAAGTACAACAGGAACTTTCATCGCATGGCTTCCTATATCTTGCAAGCCACATACTCTATCTTCATTATGTCTTTCCATAGAAGAGGGAAGGCCACTGATCAAACTATGATATCCAGCTATCGTTGAGGATGAACTTGCTTCACTTATGAGGGATGATCTATGCAGTAGTGGATTAAACCACTTTGTACAAACAAGAAATGCAAAGGATTCTGCAATGCTGATTAAAGATGCAGAAAACCACTATAAATAAACAAACAAACAATTGATTTTTCCATTTTCTTAAATAAACATATTCTCAGCAAGCGATAAGAAACGATACCCTAAGGTGATAAATAACTCCCACCACCCTAAGGCATCAACATCTCCTGCAAAAGTTCAAAATAAAAGTTGATCATGTAAGAAAATCCATACTGTTAGTTTACTGTAAATAAGAAGAAAAATGAATAGAATTTTGTAATCAAATATAACAGAACCATTTTGATTTTTGTGTATGTTGCTGAAAAACCAAGACAAGACTGTGTTTAATACATGCGCAATAAGCCCTAACATTGTGGTTCAATCCTCTTTGATGAAAATATAATTAGAGAGAAAAACATCAAATATCCTAGTCCTAGAATGAACAAATGCTGATCTGTATAGTTTAAAAGAACAAGAATGGAAAGGACTAACGAAACACAAATCACTCAGGTGCTTTATATTTACCATCAATGTTCTCCAGGTAAATGCAAATAAGTAGCTCAAATGAAACAAGCAATGGCGTTGCAACAACAGCATGACAAGGAGCCCACTGTTGTCAAAATAAAAAAAAAATCAATTCAATGTTAGCACGATAGAAACGGTTATCAAACACAAATGCTACTGATGTATTGGATCTCTTCAGGAACATAAATCAGAATACAGAGAAGCTAAACTTACCTGGCGACCATGGGGTAATAATGGAGCAGGTAAGGAGAATCTATGTCGTGCGACAGCCACATGAAACAGCCATAGAGGAACAAAAACAAACCTACATATACAGATGCAGCATGCATTAAAACATTAAGAGATGTAGAAAATTTATCATACTCGAATCTTGTTGGAAAAGAAATGGCGACTCCATCAAATTCCAAAACTTAACACAACAATGAAAATGCCATGATATTTTTTGATGCTAAGAACTCATACATTAAGTATTTTGCCAAACATTCCAATTTTTAAGGAAAACTTGGATTCAATTCTTAACTAATTTTCACTTTGGAATCTAAGGCCGAGGAACCAAAGCAGCAGTACAAGTAACTAGCTAATTGATCTTTGCCACCCCTTTGTCTTTTGAGTTCTTCAACTTACAGAAGATGCACTACTTTTCTCAATGATCTCAAGGGTATCATAATCTATAGGTTATTATTTCAGTCTTCTCAATTGTCAATAGACTGTGGTAAGATATTCGGTTTTTCCAATACACCTCTGTGCATCCCATATCTCAGATTTCAGTTGGGTATCAGAAAACCCAATAGAACCTATCAGGATAAAATGGTTCCAAAGTGGTAAGTAGAATTGAACCTTGGCAAAGGATCTTCCTGCCATATGCCTAAAAAATGTCCTTTTGTCTTTGTATCGAGCTAGGGTTTACCTTCTTCTTGCAGATTTGATCAGATTAGAAGGAACTTTCTATAGTGGCATGGTAACATTTAGGTTCTTCCATTCGGTATCCATATCCTATGGAGTATGGAGGGTTTGGGGTCGTTAACCTCAAACTTCATAACCTCCCTATGCAAATGGTGGTGGGTTCTTGTGATGAAATACTCTCTTTGGGGTTATGTAATGCAGCATTGGTACCTAAACCAAGGTTGTTGGATCCAAGTTACGTAACGGTCTTCTACTTGCAAGGGCAATTTTTTTGGGTCCGAATCATTTGTGCTATTGGTATACCGCAATCCATCTTCAGGTTTAGTTTCTCATCCGTTTGGCATAACTGATGGTTGAAAGAAGGTACTCTTTGCCAACTTCCACAGCATTACAGAAGTTGTAGAGAAAAATTAGTGGTGGCTCCTGCTCTCTCAATTTTTTTCACCGGTTGATATTCCATCCGAATCTGCATCAACTATTTCAGTTAGATCAAGCAATCCACTTAACTAACCACGCATAACAATCGATACAGTTGCCTTTTTCTTAATTGGCCGGAAACAATTGATAGAACAATAATAATAATAATAATAAGAGAACTTTGAGAAAACATACTTTACCTCTGATTTTTTCTATGCTTAAACCATCGACTTTTCTTTTCTAGAGGGGAAAACAAGAACAGAGATAGAATTTTCCAACCAGAGAACATCATCATAAACCCTCACAGAAAAATAAACAAACTGAAATACAAATTAAGATAAAAAGGAGAAACGAAACATACCACCAGCTGAAGGAAAGGGATTTGTCGATCTTGAGAGCGAGAAAGACAGTGAAGCAGAGTAGGAGAGAGCGCGCCGCCAATCCTTGCGCCGACTTCCCCACCCTGGCCCACGTCATGGCCATCTCTTCTTCTTCTTCTTCTTCTTCTTTGCTTCCGCTTCTTTGCTGCTGCGTCTGCAAATGGAGCGACGAGAACACCGGCGGCGGGCGACACGTGCAGCGGAGGGGACCCCGAAGGAGCCGGAACCGTGGAAGAGAATATTCTGTGGACGGGCATAAAATCTAAGGAAGATTTTTAAGGGTCGCCATCGTGGGTGTACTACAAGTTTACAATTTGTCTTGCACGGGACCAGAAAGACACGGGGCGTCACTTATTTATTTATTTATATATAGCATCCTATTTAAATATATATATATATATATATATATATTAAAAGAGTATTTTATATCTAAAATAGTTTCATTTTACCGTTGGCTAAAACTATATTAATATATACAAAACTACTAAATAATTAAAATTATTTTAATATTAAACAAGATGCTCAGGTAAAAATTATTCTAATTTAATTAAAATTATTTTAATGTAATTAAAATAGATCAAATATTATTAGAATAATTTTAATAAAAATATTGTAATTAAAGTGGTATTGACTAAAATTGTTATATTTTTGAACAGTGACTAAAATTGTTAATTGCTTTTATATTAAAGTAGATTTAAGCAAAGTTATTTTAAGTTTTAAGTTAATGACTATAATAATAGATAAAATGTTGTTATAATATTTTTTAAAATGTTACATTCTTGTGATAATAATAAAAATAAATGAAAGATGCTCTTTTCTGTAGAAAAACTCGATTAATGTGCTTGCTTTTTTGGAAAAAACATAAATAAAAAAAATTAATAAATAAAAATTTACTTTGATGCTATTTTAATTAAAGCCTCATTATCTTAATACTGTTTTGATCAAAATATCATCACCTTAAGTATCACTTGAGTTTGAAAATTCAATACTACTGTAGCGATGAATTGAAATGATCAATATCAAGGTTGAATGAAAATACAAAGTAAATTTTTTTTTTAGTTTTATTTCACTTTTTTCTCTTATAATTAACTATTTAAAAAGTTAGAAAATAAAAATAATTTTTAATATTTTACTGTTATTAACATTGATTTTAATTTTTTATTTTTTAATTAAAAATTTTAAATTAAAAATAAAAATATACATAAATTTAGAGGATCATCTTAAATGTAAGGATATAAATTTATAATAAAATTGAGGATTTTAAATCATTAATGATTTTTACAATTTATTTTAAAACTTTTAAAAAATTTAAAACTTATATAATTAAATTAAAGAGGTTATTAGGAATAAATAATTAATTTGACATAAATTTTAAAATTTTAAACTTAAAATGCTTGATAATACAACTAAGTTTTTATTTATTTTTTCTTCCTTTATTAATTTAATTTAATTTTTTCTTGTTTTCTTATAATTAGATATTAAAAAATTTAAAAGTTTTTTTATCAATCTTCTTTTGTATTTTTAAAAATTTTTTATTAAACTTTCAAAATTAAAAATATAAATAAATTTAGAAGATTATATGAGTTTAATTATATTTAAAAAAAATTTAAAGCTCTTTAGGATCAGAATGACTTTTGTATGAAAATTTTTATGAAATAATGAAAATTTTATTTATTTACTTTATCCTATTCAATTTGATTTCGTTTGGATTTGATTAAATAAAAATTTTAATTTTTTATTTTAATTTAATACTGAAATAAACGGGAAGGATATTCTTAAAAAATTTATTTATTTATTCGTATGAAATCTTGATTAAATTGAAATAACCGATTGAATTTAAAAGTTTGACTCGGTGAACTTAGAAATTTATTTAATCTCAATTATATCAGTTTATTTAGTTTGATTTTGATTTTTAAATTCAAACTTGGATTAACCAACTCTAAAATATTCTTGCATTTATACTACTTTGATGTCCAATAGCAATCAATTGATGTGTAACATCAGTTGACTATTAAAAAAATTCAATTAATTTGATAACCAATTAAATTAATTCATTTTTTATCAATTAGATTTGTTCAATCCTACCCTTCGGTAAAACTAAAGTCTTGCTAGCGCAAGGCAAGGAGTTCTTGAGCCTGAAGTAAGGTGGAGTCACTTCCAACTAGGAGTTACGGAAAGAGTCGTTTTGAGCCTGTCGTAAGGCTATCTCACTAACGCAGAGCTAGGAGTTCTCAAGTTTGTCATAAGGCAAAGTTGCTTCCAACTAAGGAGTTGGGGAAAGAGTCGTCAAACCTATCATAAGGTTGTCTCGCTAGCATGGGGCTAAAAGTTTCTGAGTTTGTCGTAAGGTGAAGTCGCCAAGCCTGTCATAAGTCTATCTTGTTAGCGCGGGGCTAGGAGTTCCTTACCTGTCGTACAACGTATCGATAAGGCCAGACCCTGAAAAGACAATTGTTGATAGAGTTGGTCTAAGACTAGAAGAATATGAGCTCGATCCCGCTGAGGGAGAGAATAGCTCAATCCCTCTAACTCCTAAGTATCTATTGAGTTGAGGAGAGAGAATATAATAAGACTCGATCCTATTGACGGAGAGAGTAGCTCGACCCTCGACTCTCAAGCGTCTGAGGAGTCAAGGAGAGATAATATAATCAAGACTTGATCTCACTGAGGGAGAGAGTAGCTCGACCCCTTCACTCTCAAGCATCAGCAAAGTTGAGGAGGGATAATATAGTAAGACTCAATCCAACTGAGGGAGAGAATAACTCAATCCCTCGACTCTCCAGTGTCCACGGAGTCAGGGAGAGAGTAGCTCGACCCCTCGACTCCTAAGCATCTAGGAGTTTGGGAGAGAGAATGTATAATAAGACTCAATCCCACTAAGGGAGAATAACTTGATCCCTCAACTCCCAAGCGTTTACGGAGTTGGAGAGAAAGTAGCTCAACCCCTCAACTCCCAAGCATCCACAGAGTTGGGAAAAAGAATATAATATTGATCCCGCTAAGGAAGAGAATAATTGATCCCTCGACTCCCAAGCGTCTATAAAGTCAGAGTGAGAGAATAATATTGATCTTGTTGAGGGAGAGAGCAAGTCGATACCTTGACTCCCAAGCATCCATGGAATTAGGGAGAGAGAATATAATAAGACTCGATTCTGTTGAAGGAGAGAATAACTCGATCCCTCGACTCCCAAGCATCCGCAAAGTCGGAGAGAGAGAATATAATAAGACTCGATCCCACTGAAGGAGAAAATAGCTTGACCCTTCCACTCCCAAGCGTTCGTGGAGTCGGGAAGGGAGAATAAAATAAAACTCGATCCCACTAATAGAGAGAATAACTCGATCCCTAGACTCCCAAGCATCCGCAGAGTCGAGGAGAGAGTAGCTCGACCCCTTAACTCCTAAGCGTATGCACAGTTGGGGAGGGAGAATATAATAAGATTTTGTCTCGCTGAGGGAGAGAATAATTTGATTCCTCAACTCCCAAGCGTCCAAGGAGTCGAGGAGAGAGAATATAATAAGACTCGATCCTACTAAGGGAGAGAATAACTCAATCCCTTAACTCGCAAGCATCCATGGAGTTTTTATAATAAGACCCCCTAAAGTGTCAGATTTAAGGGGAGGTCCAAATTGAAAGAGCAAAACTATTTTAAAATTATTTTTTATAAACTCTTCAAAATTAATTTTTATAAATATTTGAAAAATATTTCAAAGTCATATTTCAAAACTAACTTTATATTATTATTTTGATTTGAATCAAACCCTAAGACATGTAGGGAGATACTTTGTGGTTAACAAAGAACCCTAAGGACATGTTAGGTTAAAAGGAAGATTCATTTTTTATAAACTCTTCAAAATTAGTTTTTATAAATATTTGAAAAATATTTCAAAGTCATATTTCAAAACTAACTTTATATTATTATTTTAATTTGAATCAAACCCTAAGACATGTAGGGAGATTACTTTGTGGTTAACAAAGAACCCTAAGGACATGTTAGGTTGAAAGGAAGATTCTAATTTCAAAGGATAATAACTAATTTTTAAAATCATCTATTTTGGAAATACCTTAAATATCATTTCAAATCTATTTTGAAAACACTTTTGAAAAATTATTTTAAATTATTTTGAAAAATCCTTTCAAAAATTATTTTAAAAAAAATATTGAAAAATTAGTTTAAAAAATTCTTTAAAAACTTATTTTGAAAATCATTTCAAAACTTATGTTAAAAAAAACTCTTTCAAAAGAATCATTTCAATATTTATTTTGAAAACTCTAATGAAAAACTATTTTGAAATATGTTGAAAATCAAATTCTCTTTCAAAACTTGATTTGAAAATATTTTAAGAAATTATATTGAAAAGTTTTTCAAAACTTATTTTAAAATTATTTTTAAAAACTACTATGGTCTTTCATGAACTATCCAAACTAAGTTATGACCATAGAAAAATTATTATTGTTGGTATAAAAATTAATCAATCTTTTTGATGTATGAAAAGAGGGAGAAGGACGCTTAAGTTAAAAATCTAGAATTCTCTTAGATTGTTAAATCCTAACCCGAATTAGCATAAGAAATTATCAAACATCAAAAAAGAGAAGATTGTTAGTGTAAGGAGCACTAGGTCTGACCCTAAAATTTTGATGTTTGACAATACACCTAGGTTTGGTCTGTTTGACCAAGAGCATGATCTAAACATGATCTAATGTTTGGATGTGAGTGAAGTCTAGTCAGGTCAGTTTGACCAGAAGACTAACGAGAAGTTCTAGTTGATGCTAGGCAAGGAGAAGTCCTAGTTGGAGGCTAGGCAGGGTAAATCCTAGTAGAAGGCTAAGCAAAGGCAGTCCTAGTTGGTGGCTAGGAGAAGTCCTGATTTGGAGGATTGGGCAAGAAAGTCCTAGTTAGAGGCTAGGCAGTCCTAGTTAGAGGCTAAGAGAAGTCCTGATCAGGAGGATTAGACAGGGAAAGTCCTAACTGGAGGTTAGGCAAGGGAATATCCAAATTGGATGTTTGGCAAGTGAGAAGTCTAATTATGGAAGTAACTAGTCCTAATTGGATGTTAGGTAAGAAAAAGTTCAAACTAGATGTTTGGCAGGTGGAAAGTCTACCTATAGCAGTGACTAGTCCTAACAAGGAGTTAGGCACGGGTAAACCAGTAGGTTAGACCTACAAGGTAAGGTATAGGTAAGTCTAATAGGTTAACGGATTACAGGTAGACTTAGGTTGCTTGCGTGTTTGTATGCTTATCTTACAGGAACTAGGAGTTGGAAGTAAGACGAAGGAAGCATAAGAGAAATACACAGAAGTAGTCAAACCAAACTCGAGGTCAACTCAGGTCAAACCCGAGTTGATTGGATCCAGGCGCCCAGATGTTATTCCAAGCCCCTGGACAGTCCATGCTCCCCTATGTGTTCCAAGCACTGGATCAAGAAGAATCAGCTCGGATAGAGCCCGAGGAAATCAGATCGGATCTTATCTAGGCACCCAGATAAGGATTCAGGTGCCCAGAAGACTCTATATAAGGATGCCGAATGTGCACCACAAGAAGATCATCTCTCTACGCTATATTATTCATCCTGTGGTGCTGCTGACATGAATGACATCTTGCTCGTGTGACCGGAGAAGTTTCAGGAAGGGTGTGATGCACTCAAAGACTTCTAGATCGGTCGTCTCGAAAGTTTGTTAATTCTTTTAAGTTTTACACTTTGTACTGTACATTTATTATTTGATTGGACTGTAAGACGGGTTTCTCCGTCTCCGAATGAAGGTTCGAAAAGGAGACCACTAATGGACGGACGTCTTCCATTCATAGGCCTTGGATGTACTAACCATAAGGGTTAGAAATTAAGTAAATTTGTGTATCCTTGCTTCTTTCGCTAATTCCGTTGCTAGTTTTTGTAATAGAAAAAAATGAACGAATGAAAACGGCGTACGCGCTATTCATCCCCCCTCTAACACACACCCAACGATCCTATAAAATGTTGGTTCATTCACTTGGGCAATTTTTGACTTAGGTTAGTACAATCCGAACACTAGATTGGACCCCCCCTACACATCTCTTGCATGAGAGAGAGTCGACTCCCATGCATATGTTCACAACATCAATGCATATGATGTAATATAAATCAACAATAAAGTTATGAGACTTCCAATGTGGAATTAAAAACTCATGCATAATATAATCTCCTATATTCAGAGGTAAAGAGGTATTTTGTGATGATGAAGGTGTTTCTCCACGACTTGAAGAAGAGATTTCAGACATACTTGCGGCTGGAGATGGATACGTGCAGCAGGAGGAATTTGACTTATTGTTGGAAAAAAAATCAAGCGAAAGAAGAAAGAAAAGAAAGGTTGTTTGGTGCTACTGGAAGAGGGCAATGGAGGGATCTTCTTCTTGTCCTTGTGGCTGGAAGAATAAGGGAAATAAGGAATTGTTGTTGTTGAGGGAGCTGCAGGAAAAGATAAATAAGAAGGTTGCTGATATCGCCTAGAAGCTAGAATTGAGGAAGAGAACTTCCGTGGGACCGGGCCGGTCACTCCCAGGGATTGAGTCCATGAGACTGATTGGGATTTATCAATTTTTTAGAATTGAGGAAGAGAAGTTGAAGGTAATGGTTGGAGGTTTATGGAAGAAAAGATGTAGAGTAGAATAAGAAGAAAGTAGGAGATTTGAGAGAATAAGAGTAAAGAGAATTATGGCTTTGATACCATATTTAAATATAGAGACACAAAAAGAATAGAGAAAAAAATAATTACTTCTGTATTGATCATTATCATAGGTTAACAAACCTATTTATACAAGTTGTTAAACTAATATATAGAAAATATTTTGATAAATATGGTAACATAGTATGATAATTATAAATATGATTGCGATTGCAATCCAAACATAATAAAGCTAATTGACATCAATATCTGAATATCTTGAACTGCTATCTTTGTCATCATTATTAAGACGATGAACTCAAGTTGTCTTGTACGATTCAATTTAGCACCGCTATTGGCAAAGCACTTTAGGGTTGTGCTCACTTTCTTCGCCAAAGATTTGATTTTTATGGTCAATTTGCGCAGAAGGCCTCAATCTCCACGACCGCTAGCGATCACTACCGACATATTGAACACTTAGTTTGGAGTCATTGAAATCCACTGGCATTGGGTACCCTCAAAGCCAAGTGAGCTGTTGGCTATGCACCATGATTGGATCATCTGTCGGAGTGCATGGTTCTACACGAGGTCTTCATCATCCAAGATGGTTTTGTTGGTGACGGGATAGGTATGGTTCCCGGCCTCGAGCTACCTCTCGATCTAGTATCGATCGTTGGTGATGCCGAAATGGATGGTGATGGGGTCCTTCATGAGGTCGAGGGAGGTGGGTCACTATATATAAGCTCTGGTGGCCGGGATGCCTCATGGAGCTTGAGGTTTCTATAAAAAGATTAAATTGATTTAAACATGTTTTGTATCATTAATAACATATTCAAATCAAAAAGCACAAGTGAAATTGGATTTAACTCATATCATCACTAAGTTGGTTGAAAATAAACTACCATGTTCCTTAAATGTGTGGAAATCATGGTCCACAACATGGATCATAAAGTGGAGATCATGGACCACTACAAGTATTTAATTAATTACTTAATTTTATGAGAAATAACCAATATTCTCCCACTTGGTCCATGTATCAATCACTTACCCCAACAAGAATCATGGCAATAGGTTCTCCAAAAAAAAAAGAGTATTATCTTCCCATGTATTACAATGCATATTGTTTCTTATACACTGTTTATGAATTAATGAATAAACCTTATGTTTATTTAAAGTCCAAACATTAATGATATTTCTCAAAATGAGTAAACAAATATGTGTACAAAACTAAAGAGAAAATATCAAACTGAACAAGAGTTTCATTAAAAATATTAAAATATACATACAATAAAAATTTACATCATGGAACCAAGTCCCATTTGTACTACATGATCTTTAAAATTCTTTGGTGGCATGTCTTTAGTCAAAGGATTAGTTATCGTCAATGTAGTGCTAACATGCTCAATGACCACTTTCTTCTCTTTAACACATTCTCTTATGGCTAAGTATTTGATATTGATGTCTTACTATGACTACTGCTCTTGTTATTCTTATCCATAAACACAACAGATGAATTGTCACAGTACAGTCTCAATGACCTAGAAATAGAATCAATAATTCTAAGACCAGATATGAAACTCTTCAACCATACACCATGTGAGGGAGCTTCAAAACAAGATACGAACTTGACCTCCATAGTGGAGGTTGCAATTGGGGTTTGTTTTACACTCCTCCAAGATACAACTCCATCAGCAAGTATGAAAATATGAAAATATAACCAGATGTTGATTTACGTGAATCGACACAGCTGACGAAGTTTGTATCAAAGTAACTAATCACCTCCAGAGTTTCGGTTTATCAATACATGAGCATGTAATCTTTTATCCCTTGAAGGTATCTCATCACCTTTTTCTCAACTCTCTAGTGGTCAACACCTGGGTTATTCTAATATCTCCCTAACACCCCAATAGCAAATGCAATGTGTAGACTTGAGCATACATTAAGATTGGAATAGCTGAAGCATATGGAATATTATTCATTTGTTCTAGTTCCAGCTCATTTTTAGGACATTGATTCAAATTGCATTTGTCTCCCTTCACAATGGGTGCTACACTTGGGGAACAATCTTTTATTTGAAATCTCTCTAAAATTTTGTTGATATAGGTCTCTTGAGACAAATTCAAAATGTCTCTAGATCTTTCCCTATGGATCTTAATGTCAATGACATAAGATGACTCACCCATATCCGTCATATCAAAGTTCTTTGAGAGCAATTGTTTCACCTCATATAGCAAACCCTTTTTATTTGTTGTAGATAAAATATCATCCACATATAGCACAAGAAAATAAATATTGCTCTCACTACCCTTTTGGTATATACATTGATCCATTATGTTCTCTTCAAAATCGAATGAAGTGATAACCTAATGGATTTCAAATATCATTGACGGGATACTTGTTTTATAATCCATATATAGATCTATTAAGCATGCAGACCAAATGCTCATCACTACAAGAGAATCTTTCTGGTTGTCTCATGTAAACCTCTTCTTCTAAATTACCAATGAGAAATATCATTTTCACATCCATTTGGTGCAAATCCAAATCAAAATGGACAACCAATGTCATAATTATACAAAGGAAATCTTTCTTAGATATAGGAGAAAATATCTTTGTATAATCAATTCCTTCTCTTTGAGTGAATCCTTTGGAAACAAGTCTTGCCTTATGTCTCTCAATGTCACCTTGTGAGTTTTTTTTTATTTTAAAAACTCATTTATGTCCAATGACTTTTATGCCATCAGACAACTTGACTAGATCATAAACTCTATTAGATGTCATAGAATCCATCTCCTCTTCCATGGCATTGTACCATAAATTTGATTCTTTAGAATTGATGGCCTATGAAAATGTTGTAGGATAATTTTTGACTCCAACATTGTAGTCAGACTCTTGTAAATACACAACATAATCACTAGAAATAGTTGATCTTATTTACTCTAGTAGATCTTCTTAATGTTGCATCAACATTCTTTTGAGAAGTAGGATCATGTTGTTCAGTTGGTTGTTTAACAATTTCATGCACCTGTTGAACTTCAACATCTACTGATTCAAGATCAACAATTTGTGGTTTTTCCAGGACGAGTTCTTCAACATGCATTTGTACTAGAGGCATGTTGTTAACAACAATGATTAGTCTGTTATTTGAAGTGGCACACTGCTCATCTAAATGACCTTTCTTAAGATCAACATTCTAAGATTGATTGATCCCACTAATCAAGTCATTTTAAAGAAAATTTATATTTCTAGATTCCACAAATCTAGTGTTATAAGATGGACAATAAAATTTGTATCCCTTAGGCCTTTCAGCATATCCGATGAAATAGCCACTTATGGTCCTTTAGTCTAACTTGTTTTCTTGTGGATTATAAATACTTAGGGTACGTTTGGTTCAAGTTATCATATATAACCTTGGTTATGTGATTACCAGGCAATCACATAACTAAGGTTATGAGGTATAAAATATAACCTAATGTTGTTTGATTCAACTTATTTATTTGGAGGGAATAAAATTATAAAATACGAGAAATTTAGGATTTATTGTAAATAATTTAGCTATTAAATCAACCCATTTAGCCCAATGAGCGTAATTAGTTCTAGCCCGTTAAGGTTATTGGATCCATTAAGGTTATTAAGTTGGATATGAACTGTTAACCCGAAACCCAAACCTGATAAGAAAACCCTAAAATAGCGTCCCTCCCCACCTCGCGATCCCGTGCCCGACGTCGCCGCCCTCCATCGCACGCCGCCCTCTCCCACCTCCCAAGTTCCTCCACGAAGAGCCAAACCTAACCCTAAGCAAGTCCAAGGCCTCCAAGCCGGAAGCCCCAAGCTGCTCAGCTTCGCTGACAACGAAGAAGATGATGACCGCCGCACCTCCCTTCCTCCTTCGCATTTTCCTTTTTCCTTTCCCCCACCGATCGCGCACCCATCGCCTTCTCCTCCTTCTGCCGAACGCGTGATCAGCGCGCCTCTTCTCCTCCTGCAGTGACCCAGCTGCCGGTCACCCTGCCTCACCTAAGGAAAGCCAATCACGATTTTTCCCCCTTCGCCAGCGTCGGTCGCTGTTGTTGCCGTGCAACGTCGTGCTGCCGAAACGGCAGCGAGACGAGCAATCTTGAGCGGGGCGATCAGCGCGAACAGGGAAGGTTTGGGCTTGAAAGGTTGACGGTAAGTTTGGGATTTCTATTTTTACGGGTTCTGTGTTTGGGATTTTTGGAGTTTGATGAGGTTACATGTTGGAACAAGTCTAATCTGGTGGAGCCAGCAACCCGGCGTAAAGCAGCAGGAAAACCTAGAATCGGAGTTGGTTTAAGACAACCGGATCTGAGGTAAAAATCTTGACTCGGGTTAATTTTGGTATGGTGGGTAATTCTAGTTCTGCTGATGAGATTGGAGTAGGGTTTGATTTGTTGATTAGGGTTTAAATTGAATTAGGTTTCAAATTGATAGCAAGGTGGCTTGAATTTGGGTTTGATCAGGGAGCAGAGGATTGAAGGTGATCAATGTGTGTTCGATTGTGGTTGAGTCCAGTCAAACATGGGTTTGACCAGGATGCTTGAGAAAGGATTAATTATGGTTAATTAGGGTTGGTTAGGATCTGGTCAATTCACTATTGATTAGTAACCTATTTATCCATGTAATTAGGGATTGGTTTAGAATCTAATGTGGTTTGGTTAGCTCAGACTTGATACGATTTAATTTTTCATTTAGTCAATCACCTTATTATGAAAATAACTAAGTTTAAGCTCCGTAATATAAGACATTGACTTACTACCGGATTTCTGGACAGAAGTTCCCTTCCGACACAGACGACTTTCGGAAGGCGAGTATCTTGACTTATCTTTTTAGATCTGTCCTATTGATATGTATAGTTTGCTATAGCTGGTAGTAATTTTTTTCATGCTTTTATATCTGCCCTAGCATGTCACTACCTAATATATATTGTATGTCATTTATATCTGTTATTTATTTAGGTTTCATATAATTATGATACTCAGGGCAGCTACTAGTTATACCTTGCATGTATATCTAGATTTATGATACTCAGGGCATTTGACATGCCTATAATGGTGCATATTATATGGAGGCATAGATTGGTAGGTATTACACGTATTAGTGTCATGCACTATCCTTGCATGATTACATACTAACGATCATCGGCTCCTTTGTAGTCTGAGCCCGTCGCTAGTTACATGATCAGCACACACTGCCACTCAGGGGTTAGTGGTACATTAGGAGAGTGTGTGTAGTTGCTCTGTCAGGGCTCCGCTCGGCCGCTCAGGGATAGTGGTGTCGCAGCGTAGTAGCATTACAGGGATCCCTCCTCCTTACTGTAAGACGAGGAGATGAGAGGTATACTCTCCCATGTGATTTGAGATAGGAGGATAGGTGTACTCCGCCAGCATCTTGTCCACTCGGTCACGCAGGAGCAGTGATGGCAGAGTGCACAGTTGTCATAATTCTACCCACTCGACCTCACCATTGTCGGTGACGGTGGTTGACTGGCGTCAGAGGTGACCATATCATTGCATCATATGCATACTGTATGGATTGCATTTATTATTGCTTGTTGCATTTGTTTGCTGCATATGTTTGGCATGCACATATAGGAGGCCTTATGCATTTGATTTGACGACCTTGCATCTGTTGTAGGATTTGTGCCGTTGTGTTGGTATAGATTGTTGGATCTTATGAACACGGCTAGAGAGGGGGTGTGTGAATAGTCGTCCACTCTTTTCGCTTTATCTTGCTTAATCTTCGGTTACGCAGCGGAAATAATGACTTGATCACAGGCAGATGAAGATCAGCAAGTTAAGACAAGGATTTACGAGGTTCGGAGATAACTTGCTCCTACTCCTCGGCATGTCCGTAAGGTGGACGACTCCTTGATCTTTCGGCAGATCAAACCCCGGTAACACCGGCTAGAAACTTTCTCCTTCTCGGTGGAGGAACCTCTCCACAGTTTGTCTCAACAGATGTGAATAAAGCACAAGACAAAGGAGAACTAATGAATGCGTCAAAGACTAAGAATGAGATGAACAACAAAGACAGCTTGCAGCTCAAGCCTGTCTCTCCAAAACCAGGACGTTGCTCTTCTTCTTTCTCTGGCTTCGACTAGCAGATTGATCTCAAGATTTTAGCACTTCAAAGAATGAACGTTCAAAAAGAATAATCGATACCTTCCTTAGCGCCTCTTCAGCTTCTTTTATAGACCTGCATCCTCGATTACTGAGCCCAACGGATCTCTGACAAAAGCTGTAGTCTCCCTTCCCTGCCAACTGCAGGTACTGCTACCTGCTTTCGTGCGCCGTTTGCTTGTAATCCTTTTTGCAGAAAAGACAGCTCGAAGATTGCCTTGGAACTTCCACTGTTCGTTTGAAATCTCCCTCCCAAACCTGTCCTGTAGCATGCACACTCAAAAGTAGCATTAGAACGTTCCAATATTAGGACAGTATGAAAGAAAGCAATGTAACAGTCATGTCCGAGCTTAGCTACCAAAGCATTCTCGGACTTATCAGGTTCTGAGTCTCAAAGACTCCCTGATGATCGAGCTACCAAAGCTCACAGTCTTGAGACGAGCTACCAAAGCTCTCTCAGACCAAACAGGAGACCGGACCACCAAGGCCCTCTTCCTAGAATCAAGAGACCGAGTCACTAAGACTCTCCTCTTTGAGATCGAGCTACCAAAGCTCACAGTCCTGAGCCGAGCTACCAAAGCTCTCCCGGACCATCCCGGCCATTCGCACCAAGCTCCCGGCCTAATCAGGTTCTGAGCCACCTAGGCTCCCTGAGATCGAGCTACCAAAGCTCACAGTCCTGAGCCGAGCTACCAAAGCTCTCCCGGACCATCTCCGGCCATCAGCACCAAGCTACCGGCCAATTCGGTCCTGAGCCACCAAGGCTCCTTCTGGACCATCCCGGAGACAAGCCACAAAGGCTTCCTCCATTTCTCTCCGAGCATCAAGCTCCATGGTCCTGAGTCACCTAGACTCCTCCTGGACCATCTACACCACAAAGGCTTCCACACCCTCTCATGAGCACCAAGCTCTTCGGTCCTGAGTCACCGAGAGTCCTTGAAGACGAGCTATCAAAGCTCTCTTCAACCGCCTACGAACACCAATCTCCCTGCTATCACAGTCTCGAGCCTCCTAGGCTTCTTATCTCTTAGCCAAGGGCAACACCTTCCCTGCTTCTCCTGATCAGATAGATCAGATAATCACTTTCCCGGACAATATCTCATATCTCCCGGGCAAGATCTCACTTCTCCGATTAAGACACTCTTCTCCAGACAGAATTCAGGCTATCCAATCATTCTCCCGTCTAAGCTTCTCTCGTCTTTGTTTCTCCTGGCCTGCCAAACATTTCTTCACCCGGCCAAATGTCTCTCGACGAAGTTAATATCCTTGCCGGGTAAACTCTTACTTCTCCCGGGCAAGACCTTTTTCCTCCCGGTCTAATTCTCGGGCTTTCCAGTCTTCCAGAAACGAAGGTAACAAAGGGGGTGATCGACCAACTGGTCGATCACCAAGGCTGATCGACCAGCTGGTCGATCAGCCCGTGGTGATCGATCGGCTGGTCGATCAGCCCATGCTGATCGACCAGTGAGTCGATCAGCCTTTTTGTCTCCCGGATCCTCTCCTTTCTGTCTCCCGATCCTCTCCTTTCTGTCTCCCGGATCTTCTCTGTTTTCTTCCGTTCTCCCGGCCGTTGTCGTCATTTCCCCGGCCTTGTTGATTCCTATCATGATAACCTTTTTCCCGGACAGATTTATGTCCATGGGATTTATTTACGGATAATTTTACATCATGTATTCTTTATCTCCCGGGACCCCCTCACCCTTGACTCATCCTTCTCGGTCGCCTTTGCTAAATCCGGACAACACTCTCTTTTACCTTGATTGATCATAGTCAATATGAACCTTACTCGACCGTGTCAGGGAGAACTATTTCCTACTTCTGTCGGTCGAAGTAACCTCAACACTATATGTCTGGCTCCATCTCCCGGCCAAACCCGAATACGTCTTATATTACCAGGGTAATCTCTCCTTGTTACTTACCTGGCCAGATCTTTCCTGGTTAAGTTTATTTCCTTCCCGGGCAAGGACTTGTCAGTGGAACCTATTTCCGGGCAACCTCTTTTCTCTTGGTCAAAATAATGTTCTCCCGGGAACCTCATCAATTAACCCAGGAGTTAGGAAATCTATCTGGTAATCAGATATCCCGGGCAAGTTGTCAATTTCCCGGGCAATCTTCACCTTAAACTTCCCTAAAACAAATTCAACAGGTAGAGCTAAACTTAAATCATGATTAGTTGATCTAATTAATCTTTGTCAAACATCAAAATAGACTCAGGTCTGACTCGAGTCAGACTCGGGTCTGACTAGGGTTAGACTGCATCAACATAGATGATTATAATATGTACAGTTTTCCCATAGTTTCAGTGTGTATTTCTTACTGTACTGACATGATTATTACTGCTAGATAGCTTATTATACATATCTGCTAGATATCCGCTGAGTTCTTTGAACTCATTCCGTTGGTTTCATTCTTTTCAGGTTGACGTCTATCTGGAGAGTCGCTGCTAGTCCCCTATCGAGATGACCTCGACCATTTTGGTTTTTGCTATGTTTTCAGTATTTGTGTCAGAACTTGTTCTATGTCGTATGGATTTTCTTATACATTTTGATTTTTAGTGTGCATGTTATATTTACTGGTTGTGGCCATGTGGGCTTTATTTACATAGTTTTTGTATTTGTGATGTATTTTTGATATGTATGGATTGTGGTCGTGTAGGCCTTCTTGTAGTCATGTAGGTAGGAAATAGTAATTGTTACAGGGGAGATGCTGTCAAATTTTCAGACAGCCATCTCCCGGGGCGTGATAAAAATATAACTAGTTTAATATTTACTATATTACCCTTGATTCAAATAAATTAAATTAAATTAATAATATTAATAATGATAATAAATTGATAATATATTAAAAAATAAATATAATTTATTTATAATTTTTCCTTATGTGTGTTATAGGGTATCTTAAATGGTCCATATTGCAGAGGTAGTGTGTTATAGGATATCTTAAATGGGTCATATTGCAAAGGGAAAGGATGTAGTGAACCAAAAAAGATTCCAACATCTTAACTTTTAATGCTATGAGTTGAGCCACTATATTTCTCATGTGCATAATATACTCACGCACACCCTTTATTCTGGTGAGCTTAGGGTGGGAACTGCATTATTAAAGTGTTAGCCATTGCCTTATCCGAAGTCACAAACTAATTATTATAATATACTCACGCACACCCTTAATTCTGGTGAGCTTTAGGGTGAGAACTGTATTATTAGGGTGTTAGCCATTGCCTTATCTGAAGTCACAAACTGATTATCAATAGTCTTAAGCAAAGCTTGGACATTGTCAAATTACTAGATCGAACCCCTTATTCCAATAGATATTATAGTCTTTATGAACATGACAGAGAGACATTAAATCGCTCTCACTTTTCATAAAGATCAATCGCATCTCGAGAGCTAGTTTTGATTATAGTAGGGGGATTGTCCTTCCTAATGGCATAGCCATGTCCATCCATGCACCCCAAATGTAGGAGAATCATTTCCTTTCAAATCTTAACTTGTCTCCTTTGAGCTCAAGAACATCACATAATTAACATGTTGATTTGCTACATTAATTTAAATAAATATGCTCGTCACAAAAAATTGAAGCTAACAAACCATATAACATGTTTCTACCAATGTAAAATCATGTAAAATATGAATCTAGTGATATAAAACTTATCTATCGGCTAAAATTATGATACAATTGGATTCATTTTAACTTTACGATAAAATTATCAAATCATGTTACCTTTTCTAATTCCGGTGGATAAATTAGAAAATATAATTTGATATTTTATCCTAATTAATTATATAAAATATAATAGAAATTCCTGGGCGATAAGATCTATTGTATTACATATGATCAATTACAATTAATGTTTATTTTCTATATGTAATTTTAAATAAACTTTATTATATAATTTTAATCAATTAAGGATGTAAACATTAATTATTTCTTAAGTTCATATTATTACATAAAACCTTAAACAATATAAATTTAATTCAGAATGTGCTCATATTATTTAATTAAACATTGCAGGTATAAAATAAATAAATAATAGAAGCACATTATATTCCATATTAAGCTTACAATAATTACTGAAGAATTAATTTCATTATGTTTAAATTATTTAATTCAATAAAATTCACATATAAAAATGTAAATAGTAAATTCTAAATACAATTAAATAAAACTAAAACATGCAAAACAGAGGTAAATATTTGCTCTGATACCAAACATTAAAATATTAAACATGTTTAGTATGATTAATAACATCTTCAAATTGAAAAGCAAATGAAATCTGTTATTTCCGGCTCTACACGTTCGATTTCATAATCATCTGTAAGGAGGTAAATTAAAAAATTACAACTGGCCACTACGATGAGGGCATTATCTTGGTTTCATCAAGATTCGACTTTTACCCAGCCCACTGCAGTAAATCTGCATCGTAATAACCAACTTAATCATGTCCTGGAAAAAATAAACTATGTTCAGCAAAAGGTGGAATCGCCACCCAGCGGGCCCACACGGTAGGTCCCACGATCATCTGTGAGAAGGTAAATCAGGAAACTACAGTTGGCCACTACGAAGAAAGCATTGTTTCGGTTTCGCCGAGATTCAACCCTTATCCACTTTAACAAGTCGGTCCCGTAATAACCAATTCAATCATGTCTTAAAAGAAAAATAAATTATCTTTTTCTGTAAAAGGTAGAATCTACCACCCAACGGCCCCACACGGTCGGTCACATGACCATATGTGAAAAGGTAAATTGAGAAACTGTAGTTGGTCATGACGGATGAGGGTATTGTCTCAGCTTCATCAAGATTTAAATCTTTATTCAATTTTACTCCATCGTAATCAACTCAATTATATACCGAGAGATATGGATCATAAAGCATGGACCACTTCAAGTATTTAATTAATTACTTACTTTACAAGAAATAACCAACATTTCAAAGTTTCAACATTGAAGTCTATTCATTCTCCTTCTAAAAAGATAACTATATATTTAAGCAAAATAACTGGTCTTTGAGGACGAAGAGGAGGAGAAAGGACTTGCTGTAAGGATATTTCCTTGCGGAGCAGAGGATTAGGTGGCGAGAAGGACCTTGAGGACGAAAGAGCTTCAACGTCATCTGGCAACGAGGAAGAACTCAAGGAGGAGATGGTTTCGCAGTCTCTTAGCAACCCGGAGCTTGAATAAGGAGGGAGAGCTTCGTGTTGCCCATGGTTGCAGCACTGCGGATCACGACGAAGCACAGGTTGCCGAAGGAGAAGGCAGTTAACTTGCAGGCATCGAGCAAAGATCATTTCGTTCGATAAGGATTCTTGCCCAAGCTTTTCAAAGCTGCAAACTTTTTCCACGCTTCGCCTCCAGATCGAAGATGGAACAATTGAAGGAAGCTACAGTCGGCAATCCATCAGTCCCGTCGAATTGTATGATGTTGCAGAATTGTTTCTGCGAGGAAGCGTCCTGCAATTAGTCCACGGAGAGATCGCAAAGCTCAAGCGCGGAAGGCACATGGGCTCTTCGATATCGAACCGCTCATTGAGCGGGTGGATCGGCTTGCTAAACGAGGAATGGAGGATCAAATCCGAGTCGCGGGGCGGCATACCCGGGCTTTGCGTGCCGATCATGGCAGCGCGGGAAGCGGGCGACCGACGATCCCATTTCTCTTCTTGCCCTCTTTAGAGGCCGTGGGCACACAGTGAGTGAGTGAGTGAGAGAGAGAGAGCGAGAGATCCCACAAGCGAATCGATCGATCGACGATTTCAGGTTACCCTGACTCTCCATTTCCAATTCGGTGTTCATCTCGAAGTTTTCATCGCATTTCTCTGTCGGTTGCCCTAAATCGCTTCATTCTTGTTCCAAGATGTCGTCTTGAATTTGGATTTCGTTTTGATTTCTCCATCTGTTGCTCTTGTTTCTTCTTGTCCACTTCGTCATCGTCGAAGGAACCTTAGCACCTCGAATCTCGAACCCTAGATGGTAAAATCTAGGTTTCGTTGGATGCTCATTTAATTCAGTCTCAAGGACATTCATTCGTGTTGAAGAAAATTTATGATCTGCTCGATTTTGTTATTCATTGTTGCTTCATCGTTTTCTGTGATTGAAGAATGATTCTAATCTCAAACTGGCTTCTTGTTTCCTATCAGATATAGAAGATGGCAGAAGGTGAAGATATCCAGCCTCTTGTCTGCGACAATGGAACTGGAATGGTCAAGGTACAATTTCATAGAAATCTGATCTCACCACATTTCATAGAAGCCTGAAACTTGCTGCTGTATTTAAATTTCTCAGGCTGGATTTGCTGGAGATGATGCTCCGAGGGCTGTGTTCCCCAGCATTGTAGGTCGGCCTCGTCATACTGGTGTGATGGTAGGGATGGGTCAGAAAGATGCATATGTAGGTGATGAAGCTCAATCAAAAAGAGGTATCTTGACATTGAAATATCCAATCGAACATGGAATTGTCAACAATTGGGATGACATGGAGAAGATTTGGCACCACACCTTCTACAATGAGCTCCGTGTGGCACCTGAAGAACATCCTATTCTTCTCACTGAAGCCCCACTGAATCCCAAGGCTAATCGCGAGAAGATGACTCAGATAATGTTTGAGACCTTCAATGCTCCGGCCATGTATGTGGCCATTCAGGCTGTTCTTTCTCTCTATGCTAGTGGTCGAACAACAGGTAGGTAAATAATCAAACATATATCGATCGATCATGCCAATGCATCAGTGTCACTAATTCTCACAATGAATGCTCGCAGGCATTGTGCTGGACTCCGGTGATGGTGTGAGCCACACCGTGCCCATCTACGAGGGCTATGCTCTTCCCCATGCCATCCTCCGCCTTGACCTTGCTGGCCGTGACCTCACCGACGCACTCATGAAGATCCTGACGGAGCGTGGTTACTCCTTCACCACCACGGCTGAGCGTGAAATCGTGCGTGACATCAAGGAGAAGCTGGCCTACATTGCCCTTGACTTCCAGCAAGAGCTGGAGACTGCCAAGACCAGCTCCTCCATAGAGAAGAACTACGAGCTGCCCGATGGCCAGGTCATTACCATCGGCTCTGAGCGCTTCCGGTGCCCGGAGGTGCTTTTCCAACCATCCATGATAGGCATGGAAGCTGCCGGCATCCATGAGACCACCTACAATTCGATCATGAAGTGTGATGTGGACATAAGGAAGGATTTGTATGGAAATATTGTGCTCAGTGGCGGGACGACCATGTTCACAGGAATCGCTGATAGGATGAGCAAGGAGATCACGGCGTTGGCACCGAGCAGCATGAAGATTAAGGTGGTGGCGCCGCCGGAGAGGAAGTACAGTGTGTGGATTGGAGGCTCCATCTTAGCTTCCCTCAGCACTTTCCAACAGGTAACTGCATGCGTTTTTCAATATTATTCCATTGTTGTTCATGAATATAATTGAGTTTGCAATCGATATCCATTGTTGTGCTTCGCAGATGTGGATTGCCAAGGCAGAGTATGATGAGTCTGGCCCATCCATTGTGCACAGGAAGTGTTTCTAGATCTTCTCGAAGCCAAATAATAAGATCATCCACAAGAAGATCGAATTCATTGAATTGAAAACATTATTTCAATTTTCGTTTCTCTCATTGAGTTTTACTTCAAGATAATCAGGTGGTCTGACTGTACTGCCAACTGATCACCATGCAGTTGTTTTGCTTCACTTACTTTAATTTTTTTATTCTTTTATTGAATCTGAATCCCAGTGGATGGATATTTAATAATTATGACGAGATAAATATGATTTTGTTGAACCGTAACCTTATTGTTTTTTAGTTTGACATCATTATCAATTTTCCTCGACCATCTTAATTACGTTGGCTATTTAGAGCATCCAATGCTCATTCGTTATAACACCTAAAGTTAATAATTAAAAAATGCTGGCCCCTGGCTGGCCCACCCCACTATCACATGAACGTGTTCAAAACATTGAACGCGTTCAGTTGTGATAACACTCCTCCACATTGCTTATTAATACTCAAGGGGTGTTATTAGCACCCTATTAACATAGCGTTGTTGATGCTCTTACCATAAGTACGATCATAGTTGAAGATGAAGTTTTTAATAATATTTTTTTAAAAAAATTCTTAAAGGATTAGTTTAGCGGGTTTTGTTATGTTGTGTGTTTTTTTATGCATGTAGCGTCTGTAATTGAGTGTGCATCTGGATGAATTGAGGCACTCTACGTACTCAATCGCAAATGGATATCGCCCACGGAAAGACGCATAGACTATTAATATTCTTAATTTAGCTTAGAATTATTTCCTACATCAATATTATACTAGACCAGGTACTTTACTAAATTATACTTTCATATTTATCAAATTAAACACGTCGTTCTTAAAAATTCCTCCATCTATATGTGCATTTGTTTGACCACAGTGTTTTTCGATCGCTAATCGTTATTTTTCTTATAGTGCAAGTCATTGAAAAACATTTAAAATATTCTTAAATCACCCAAGTATATTTAAAATTTTAAAATATAAATTATATTTTATAAGGGTTTCAAGCTACTGTGTCTCATTCAAAAAAAATTATTTTTTTCTTAAAACTCATGACGATTTAAATAGGCGGTAGGATTAATATTAAAGAGCATGATTATATTAAAAAAAATCTCTAAAATACATTCATTCTGATTTAGATTAAATCTGACAAACTTAACTCCGTTAAAACTTACTGATAACAGTAGAAATTCATATTTATAAATTTTAATTATGATTTGACTCACAAGAGTTCCAGAAATACATAGGTATCTATTGAGTAACATGATAAGTCTAAATTGATTAGCAAATTTATAATAAAATTACATAATATTGATTTTTTTTAAAAAAACATAGTGCTAGCTAAATAGAGAGGAGGTTGGAGGACATGGTTATATTCAAAAGACTCCTAAGAATGTATTGGCCCCGGTTTAAATTGATTTGGATGTGTCTAAAATCATCAATGACTTTTAGTCAAAACTCATTGATGTGATTCATTAGTGAATTTTTATTCAAACTCATTGTCTGAAATTTTTAATATGGTAGATTTAAGGGAGTCTTGTGAACACATTGATATTATTGTTGAGTAAATTTGATAAGTCTAAGTCAATCGATGAATTTTTATTAAAAATGGCTAATGGTCATTCAATATCTAAAATTTAAAAATTTTAACATAGTCAAAGTCAATGGAATATCAAGAACAAAGTAGTATTATTGTTAAGTAAATATAATATATTTAAGTCTAACAGTGAATTTGTGTCAAATTTATCCGAAGTTGTATAAATTTTAAAAATTCACAACAACCTATATCTAGGGTGTGACACCAATATTAGAAAGCATAGTTATACTTAGGAGACTGATAGAAATGTATGGATCCCGTTTTAAATTGAATATGATAAATCTAAGTCTATCAATAAATTTTGAGCAAAAATCATAAATAATCATATAATAAAATTTTCAATATAGTTAGAGTCACAAGAGTTCAAAAACACATTGGTGGATTGTTGAGTGAATATAAGTCTAAGCCCAATAATAAATTTGTGTCAAATTTATACTTAATGTTGTATAAATTTTAAAAACTCACAATAAACTATCTAGGATGTAAAACCAAAGTTGAAGGGCATAGTTAGATTCAAAAGACTCATAAAAATGCATTGGTCCTAGTTTAGATTGAATCTGATAAGTCTAAGTTTGTTAATGAATTTTGGCCAAAAGTCAGATGATTTTACAACATTCTTAGAGTCAGTATTGATTAATTGATATGCATGAAACACAATATATAAAATGGAAATAAATACTTACAATTGATGCCTTGCAATTGATGTTTGTGCTTGACATCAAAGGAACAATTACCATGAATGGTCCCTTGTATTCCACGAGTTAAATCCCTTTCACTTTGGATATTCTTCTTCTTCTCAAGAACTAATGCTCTTCTTGTTCCCAAGAACTGATCTCACATCACTCTTCATTTTATGCACTTGGACACTCTTAATAAAGAAAAGGATTCCAACTACACATAGCAGTTGTCATTTACCATTGTAACTGTAGCACTATCAATATCTCTCACTCACCTAAGTCAAGTCACAAAAATCAAATAAGAATATTCAATTTATACATAAGAAAAATTGATTCATGTGACAATAAGCATACTAAGTGATTAATAATAAGAAAGTTGTCACACCTTACATAGTCGCTCTTCAAAATAAATTAGAGACATCAATATCTTGCATTTACTCTAAATTAAATAATTACATCAATATGAATATCTTTAATCCCTCATAATGATTATTATGTCAAAAAAATATTCAATATCTCTAATTATTAAAATTATTCACAATCATACTTTTTAGTACTAAATAAAAAATATAATTGGTCGATCAATGAATAAACGTAATAGATGTAAAACAATTTTAATCTTTTTTTTTAGTTAGAATCCATTCATTTTAATTAGTTGTTTTCTTAGTTATGCTCCATAAATCGAATCAACCGTAGTTATTAGGATATATACTAAAGTAGTAAACACTGATTAAAATTTCAAGTAAACAACTATAAAAAGTCATTGAGGATAAAATTGAGATTATTTTATAATCTCAAGGGTCTCACATATTAGAGAAGCAGGAATTCATTCTCCTATTACTTTTATTGTTACTATTTCACATATAGTATGAATCACATGCTACAATACTATTCTCTTTACTAATAAAGAATGCATATTTTTCACAAATTTAACATCGTACAGATTTTGATATAGACATACTCAATGTCTAATCTTGAATTCAACTTATGAATTATAATATGACTTCCAATAGATTTTGTAAATGGTGGGGTTCATTTACTCCGATCATTATCAATTTATAAATGATCTCATCTTGATGTTACTATCAAGGCGATCTTAGCTTACAGGTATGTCTCCATTCACAACTTCATTAGCTGTCCCCTAAGTAATGATCTTACCTCTATTTATACTTAACAAATAGAGATGATTGTCTATGTAAGATGACCAATCTCAACTTGCCAACATCTCACCAAGACTTATCTAAATGTAACAATGACATATACATTGAATAGATCATGACATTCCACAATTAAACATCTTATAGTATTCGTTTATCTTTATAATGTATTACATTCTACGAAGTCCTAAAGGTTTCACGTGTTCTTGAAATGACTCTTTAGTCAATGACTTAGTAAAAGAATCAGCAAGCATAACACGTATAGGGGTATACTCAAAAATAATCTTTTTCTTAGCAATTATGTCCCTTATAAAATTATACTTCATAGATATGTGATTACCCTTGCTATTGATGGGAAATACTAGGAAACCCGTTCTGGTAAATTCTTGCAGAACAAAAAGTTTTTCTGGAAACGGATTTAAGTTGCCCTCATAGTCGATCAAACAAAGTTTGATCGACGCATTTAGATCATTGGGATCTTGTGTTTGGTTTACAGGATCCAAGATGAAAGGAACAATTTATTTAAAGCGAAAATAATAAATTTGTACCTTTTCTTTGGGTTGTCCTTGAAGAAGAGATAACCCCTCGATTTTCTGCTGTATATCCTCTCCTCTTCTCGAACGTTGTGTGGGCAACGGTCCTTCGAGAATACTCCACCAAAAACTCAACGAACCAAGCCTTCTCCTTTCCTTTTCTCTTCTCCTTCTTCTTGCCTGTGGCCGCCGACCCTAGGGGAAGGGAAGCTGGGAACTTTCGGCCACCAAGAAGCCAAGAGAAAGCAAGGAGTTGCTGGCCCAAAAGGAGGAAGAAAAGAAGCTGGACGGTGGGAGAAAGAAAGGAAGGGAAGGGAGGTGTTTCACCGCCGGCCCTAGGGGAGGAGGAGATCTAAGAATTGTGTGTTCTATTGCCTCCCCTAAACCCCTCCTTATATAGTTATTCCATCTAGGAAATTTAGGAAAAAGTCTAACAAATTTTATAAGATTTTAATTAGAACAAATCTAATAAAATCTTATATATAAGATTTGTTATCTTTTTAATAAGTTTCCATTATATTAATTTTATTCTTATTTTAACAAAATCTTTTAATTATATCTCGCTAAATTTTTAACGAGATTCCATAATTAATATTTTGTTAATTTAACAAAATTAGTTTGAATCGATTACCAACCGATTCCAGATGGCTTAATCGATCAACTGATCGATTAAGGCTCCATGTAATCGATCGGACGATTGATTAAATGTCGTAACTTTTTTCTCAGAAAGCCTCGTAATCGATCAAGAGATCGATTATGCTTCTCCGTAATCGATCAAGTGATCGATCACCATTCTCCATAATCGATCAAGAGATTGATTACCATTCTCCGTAATCGATCAAGTGATCGATTACGGTGGGTTCGAACGTCTTCAAGAATTCTTCCGAAGGTCTCCAAGAATTATTCACGAATTCTTCCGAAGATCTCTAAGAATTCTTTCTGAGGCGGATTTGAGGATTTCCAGAAGCTACAGTAGGGACCTAGAGGAGGAATTGGTTTTGGTCTCCTGATGGACTTAAGCTTCCCATGCTCTTCATCGAACACACAGCTTAAGTCCATCAATAATAACTCATTCCACTAGAGAGTTAGTATTGCACTACCGCACCAATCCCATATTACAATATGGGCTCCTTCTTACTATAAGTACATTAATCTCCCTGTGTTTAAGATATCGTATGTCTGTTAATTAAATGAGTTACTAACAACTCGAATTTAATTAACTTCTGATTCCGAGAGTAGTACCACTCAACCTTTGTTATCATGCGGAACTAAGTCCACCTGCAGGGTTTACATGATAATCCTTTATGAGCTCCTCAAGGGGATATCATCAGCCTAGATTATAGGACACAGTTTCCTTCTATAATCAACAACACACCATGTACATAATACTACTTCCCAACTCATCGGGCCTTTTGATCTATCGCACTAAATCTCACTCTTTGATGAATCAAAAAAATATATATTAAGTACATGTGTTTGTTATTATATAGGGATTAAGAGCATGTACATCTATAGTAACAGAGGTTTAGTTCGATTATATAATCAGTATAAATCGATCAATTCTCAGATGATCTTGCTTAATACACACTGAGTGTACTAGTGTAATTTTATAGTCAAGATAGACTAAGACCAAATTACACTACAACCAGTCCAATAGTTTGTCCAATCCATCTTGGTTATGAACATTGTTTATAATCTATAAGGAACTGATAACACAGTCTTCTGTGTGTGACTCCGCACACCATGTTTATCTATAATATAAATTAAATGGACACTTGCATAAAAACTAAATGCAAATATTGACCAAAAGTAATTCTCATTTCAAAATGTTTATTTATATAGATAGTTAGGATTCTTGTATACATCCCAACAGCTATGATATTTGAGATCCTTAGAAAAGTTATAGCAGCTTGATTGTCAAGTAAACTATAATGGACTATCATTATCCTTAGCAATCTTTAGATGTTTCAGGAACCTTTATAACCAGACAACTTCTTGCACAACCGTTGAATAAACCACATATTCAGCTTTCATTGTTGATAATGTTACACAAGTTTATTTCTTGTTATTCCATGAGATGGCTCCACCATTTAAAAAGAAGTCATAACTAGATGTGGATTTTCTATCATCAATGTCTCCAGCCTAATCTTTATCCGTGTAGGTTTTCAAGCTCATGTCAGATCTTTAAAAATAGAGACAATAATTCATTGTGCATTTAAGATATTTGAATATCCTCTTCATCAATTTCAGTATCTCGATCCTGAGATTGATTGAAAATTGCTAACTAAGCCAACAACATAGTTGATATCAGGATGTATACACAACATAGTATACATTAAACTACCAATGACACTGCCATATAATCTTTTCTTCATCTGGGTTATTTCCTCAGGAATCTTGGGGCACATACTTTTGTTCAAAACAGTATCTTTTGCCATAGGTGTTTGTTCAATGTTGTAATTTGACATATTGAAGTGTTGTAGGATCTTAGTAATATAAACCTCTTGGGGCAAATCCAAAAATTTTTTTGATCGATCTCTTATAATATTTACTCCTAAGATGTACTCAATTTCTTCTATATCTTTTATGTCAAATTGTGATGAAAGTCATGCTTCGAATTCTATTACAAACTTTATATCACTTCCAACTATTAGCATTCAATATATAATGACAAGATAATAAACTTTCCTTTTGTCTTTTTAAATAGACACAATGATTTCATTGATCATTTTAAAATCATAAGATAAAATAATTTTATTAAATCTTATGTTTCATTGTCTTAACACTTGATTTATACCATAAATAGACTTTTTAAGTCTACACATTTTATTCTCTTGGTCTTCAACAATGTAACCTTCTGACTGTGTCATTGCCTCGTTAAGCTCACTATTTAAGAAAGTTGTCTTTACATCTATATGATATAATTCTAAATCAAAATGTACTACTATAGCCAAAATGATATGAATTAACATAAATTTTATGACAAGATAATGTCTCTTCAAAATCAATACCATCTGTTGGGTATATCCTTTTGTAACTAAATGAGACTTTTATCGATCAATTGATCCATCCACTTTTCCCTTAATTTTGACAATCCATTTATTTTCAATGGCCTTTCAGCCTGGAGAAAGATTGATTACTTTTTAATCTTGACTTTTCATTGACTTTATTTCCTCATCCATTGCAAATTTTCACTTTTCTCTAACTGAGCATCTCAATGCTTCTTCAACAGTTTAAGGTTCTTCATCGTCAACTGGAAGAATCATTAAGGTCTCATTCTCAATGTCAAACCTTTTTCGAAGAATAATCTTATGACTACTTCTTCTTATGTTGGATTGTTAAGAAATCAACTCATTAATTAATAAATCACTCCCATTAAGTTGACTAGATTCAGACATCTCTTGTAATACCTTGTTCATTGATAAAATATTATCCTCCTCATCTATTGCAAATAGCGGAATAGTCTTATCAATATCACCTCTCATTGGGAACTCAATTTCAAGAAAGGTTGCATCTCTCGATTCTACTTCGGGGATGGTTCCATCTAGTTGCTCATTAATGAAAACATAATCTTTGGAGGTATCAAAATATTTTACAAAGATACAGTTTTTACCCATAGATCCTAATTTTTCATATTTATGAGTCTTATCATGAACACAGACAACTGACCCTAAGGTCTCAGATGACTTAAATCTGATTTTCTATCTGCCCATTATTCATATGGGATAGATGAAATAAATTTAGAAGACACTTGATTAAGTATTTAGGTTATTGTTATAATATATCTCTCCAATAAGAAATCGATAAATTCTCTTGAGTCATCATAGATCTAATCATATCTAAAAGAGTTTGATTTCTTCTTTTAGCAACTCAATTTTGCTTTGAAGTTCTTGAGAATGTTAGTTGTCTAATAATCTCTTTCTCATTATATATTGTCTTAAAATGATTAGACAAATATTCAACCCTCATGGCCAATGAGTAAGATTTTAACCTTATAATCTAAGGAGGCGCTTGGTAGGCGAGTTTAGGAGAGGGGAATGGGAATGAAATCTATTTCATTCCCATTCTTAATGCTTGGTAGACGGGAATGGAAATCAAAATAAGGATTTGATATCCCTGATTTCATAACCTACCCTTCCCCTGGTTATCGTTAAACTCATTCCCATCGCGGCGCAGCTTTTTTTCCCGTGGATAGCGGTACCCCACGCCCATCTCCTAGGACGCGATTTCTTCCCTGCGATTTCTTCCCTGCTGCGATTCTTCCTTCCTTCTTCCCCACCCGCGAGCCTCCCTTCCTCTTGGCCGCCCCCCTTTTCTTCTCCCCCGTTCATCTAAGCTCCCCCCCATCTTCCTCCTCTTCTTCTTTTCTCTGCCGGCTCCTAGGTTGCGAGAAGCTTCCACGGCTCGCTATATTGCTTTTTAGGGCTCGCTTGACCGCCACCATTTCAATCCTCTTTTTGGTTATAATCAGAAGGTCGGAAAGAGTAGATATTTGTCGAACATGTCCGACGACGGCATGGTCATGGTCTACGACAACGGCGCCGCCCTGGAGCCTAAGAAGTCCTCCACCTTCTCCGTCAAGGTGGGACTGGCCCAGATGCTGCGCGGCGGCATCATCATGGACGTCGTCACCCACGACCAGGCCCGCATCGTCGAGGAGGCCCGAGCCTGCGCCGTCATGGCGCTGGAGCGCGTCCCCGCCGACATCCGCGCCCAGGGCGGCGTCGCCCGCATGTCCGATCCCGGCCTCATCAAGGAGATCAAGCACGCCGTCACCATCCCTGTCATGGCCAAGGCACGCATCGAACACTTTGTCGAGGCGCAGATCCTGGAAGCCATCGGCGTCGACTATGTGGACGAGAGCGAGGTGCTGACCCCTGCCGATGACCAGAACCACATCAACAAGCACAACTTCCGCGTACCCTTCGTGTGTGGCTGTCGTGACCTCGGCGAGGCCCTCCACCGCATCCGCGAGGGCGCTGCCATGATACTCACCAAGGGCGAGGTTGGCACCGGCAACATCATCGAGGCCGTTCGCCACGTCCGTTCCGTCATGGGCGACATTCGCGCCCTGCGCAACATGGACGACGACGAGGTCTTCACCTTTGCCAAGCGCATCGCCGCCCCTTATGACCTTGTCATGCAGACCAAACAGTTGGGAAGGCTCCCCGTCGTCCACTTCGCTGCCGAAGGAGTGGCCACCCGGCCGACGCCACCCTTATGATGCAGCTCGGTTGTGATGGCGTGTTCGTTGGCTCTGGCATCTTCAAGAGTGGCGATCCAGCACAAAGGGCGAGAGCCATCGTGCAGGCGGTAACCCATTACAGCGACCCAGAGATCCTTGCGGAAGTGAGCTCCGGCCTTGGGGAGGCCATGGTGGGGATTAATCTCAGCGACGCCAAGGTCGGGAGATTTGTAAGTCGGTCGGAGTAGAAGACAAGCTTAAAAAATCGCTCGATTTCGTAGGTGAAGATTCTGTGAAAGTTGAGTTATTGTTCAGTTTGAATTCATCTGAAATTGAAGATTTTGTGCTCAGTTGTTTAGAATAGTATGCTTGTGATGTTGTGTTTGATGACTACAGTTTTGCTTCTCTTACTTTTGGTATTGTGGTAGTTGTTTTGATCATGTAAGACAATTGTTTAGAAGATTTTGTGAAGGTTGAGTTATTGTTCAGTTTGGATTCATCTGAAATTGAAGATTTTGTACTTAGTTGTTTAGAATAGTATGCTTGTGATGTTGTGTTTGATGAAAATTTTCAAGTGTGCGGAACATGAAGCAAGATTTTTTATCGGTTCGGTCGATTCAGATTTTATAAAGAAATCGATGGGTTCTTTATAATAAACCTTGGAATTGCTCAGTTGCTTATGTTTGTGATGTTGGGTTTGATGAATACATTTTTACTTCTTTCACTTTTGATATTGTGGTAGTTATTTTGATTATATAAGACGATTGTATTTTGGACGATGATTATTGTGGACAATTATGCCTTTTGTATGTTGGGATGAAATAAAAATATTCATCATATTGTATTTTTTTAAAAAATAAAATGGTTTTGTCTATGACTCTATATGATTACTTTTGTCTTTTACATATAAGGGTAAAATGAGAATTTTGACTGATTCTCATTCCATAATTTAAGTTAAACCAAACAACATTAATGGGAATAATACTCATTCCAGTATCTATACCAAGCACTAAAAATCCGGTAATCATTCCCATTGCCATTAACCCCTCAATCAAAATCATTACCATTCCCATTACCGAATGTATACCAAGCGCCCCCTAATTGATTCTCAACTTCGTTCATATAACATTTAAAGCAATCTAATTACTTCAAATTTATGAGAAATCAAACACACATAACTAAAACGTGTAAAGTTATCAATAAATGTAATGAAATAGGAAGCTCCATGTCTAGCCTTCACATTCATTGGATCATAAATATTTGAATGGATAAATTGCAATGGTGATTCAACTCTTATAGCCTTCACATTCATTGAACCATCTGAAACATCCTCTCTATATTGGGCACATCACCCTCAAATTGACATCTATTGTGTGCTTGCCAAAGTAAAAAAAAACATACATGACATTGCTAAGCGTCAAGCCTTATTAAGTGTGTTATTATTGTGGAACCATCGATGGAAGATCTTCAACATCAGCTTGAACATGCTCAACTCTTGCCGAATGTGCAACCAGGTTCAACCTTGTCCTAAAGAGGTTTGCTTAGTGCTTATAGTGCAGCCAAAAAAAGAGGTGGCCTATAGACTTATCCGCTCTTCGACAAAGCAGACAAGTTTTGCAAGCTTCATATAAAATCTTATCCTTGGCACGTAGTCTTTCATTTGCAAATTGTCAAATTGTGAATTGGTGCTTTGACATGAGGTATGACTTCCATACAACTGATAACCACACCTTGACATCACTTCGTGGCTTGAAAAAATCATAAGCGACAGCTTAACCTTACTGCTATGCACCACCGAATTAGGATTCCAGAGTGATCGCCCCTTGCTGGGCAGTGCTGACTTTGACTTGGATGACTACTCTAATATGGATGAGTCACTTGATGAGAGGTGAGTCTGATGCCTTAGCTTGTTAAAAAATTTAAATTTTTTGAGATAGTAAAAAATGTTGTTGTTGTTGTATGAATATGACTCAATAGTGAATTTATGTCAAATTTATTCAAAATTATATAAATTTCAAAAATTTACAGTAATTTATCTAAGGTATGAACTCAAAATTAAAATATATAGTTACACGGAGACTTGAATGCATTGGTTTTGATTTAAATTGATTTGGGTATGTTTAAGGTTTAGTGAATTTTGACCAAAATTGACTAATAAGTTCCATTAGTGAGTTTTAGTTAAAATTCATTATTGGTGTTAAAATATCTAAATTAATTAAATCAAGACTAATGCATTTATAGAAGTCTTTTGTGTTAGGACCTTGTGAGCTAAAAGGGGGGTTGAATAGTTTTACTCGATCAAACTTGAACCTTCGTCGCTGAAGAAATTCCTCTCTACACACCCTCACAACTCAACCAATACTAACACAAGAGGATTTTACTTGGTATCCGCCTCCTTAGGTGACTAATCCAAGGGTCTTCACTCGGCTCACTCTTCCACTATAACTTCTCCTTCTCGGACAAACACCGAAGGCGGAGAAACCTTCTTACAACAGATTACAAGTTGTATACAAACAACCAAACAATACAAGGAAGAAGAAGAGTAAAAGATGTTACACAAAAGTGATGAGAATGCTTCTTCTTCTTCAAGAGGTTGCTCTAAGCTTTGTAGATGAATACCAACAGGTTTCTTGATCACTAGAGCACAAGCACTTGGAGCATAAACAGTGTTGAGTTCTTCCTCCACGAGTAGCTCTTCACCATTTAAACAGGTTCAGTTTTATTGTCATCAGTCGACTGATACCATTACAGTCGACTGATTTAGTCAAATAGCTACTGAATTACTGAAATCACATCTGATTTTTATCAGAATTTAAAATCCAGTCGACTGGTTTTCCCATCGGTCGACTGGTTTTATTTCAGTCGACTAATGTGAAGATCCAGTTGAGTCATTTTACCTTCTGTTCGCTCCCAGTCGACTGAAGTATAATCACAGTTGACTGAAGTGTAAACCCAGTCGACTGAAGTATAAACTCAGTCGACTGATGTGTAAAATCAGTCAACTGAATTTTAAAACCAATTGACTGACACCAGGATTAAATGGCTGAAATGAAGTCTTACCGAGTTCTTTCCTCACTTGATCAAGAGTTTGGTCGTCGACCTTCTTGATCTTCATTTGCCTTACCCTATAAGGACTTTCTCATGCCAAGAGCTCGCCTCTTGGACTTCCTCGCTTGATCAAGAGTTTAATCGTCGACCTTCTTGATCTTCATTTGCCTTACCCTGTAAGGACTTTCTCATGCCAAGAGCTCGCCTCTTGAACTTCCCTTTTATCTCACGTCCGATCTTCTCACCCGCAAGAACTTTCCTCCATTTGTCTTACCCTTGTAAGGACTTTCCCGTGCCAAGAGCTCGCTCCTTGACCCTCTTGGACTTCCCTTTTACCTTACGTCCGATCTTCTCACCCGCAAGGACTTTCCTCCATTTGCCTTACCCTTGTAAGAACTTTCCCGTGCCAAGAGCTCGCCTCTTCGACCCTCTCGGACTTCCCTTTTGCCTTATGTTCGGTCTTCTCACTCGCAAGGACTTTCCTCCATTTGCCTTACCTTGTAAGGACTTTCGCTCACCAAGTGTTCGGTCAACCTTGATCCACTTGGACTTTCCTCTTGCCAACTTTCATATTGGACTTTCCATCTCGTGCCAAGTGTCTGGTCCTCCATGACCCACTTGGATTTCTCACCATCAAGTATTCAATCAACCTAGACTTACTTGACATCTTATCAACATATTGATCAAACATCAAAATCTAACTCGAGTCAAATCGAGCTTGGCCAACTTGGTCAACAATGACCTGAGGTTGATTGCACCAACATCTTGAGTATAAATATGCCCTTTAATCTTTATTTCACACTCTATTTAGTATCCTATAAACTTAAAAATAAAAAAAATCCAACCTTATAATTTTATTATAAAACTACTAATGACTTTAGACTTTTCATATTCATTCAACACCACCTATATATTTTTAGGCGATTCTGATAATATTTAAAAAAGAATTTAATTTAAACCTTGTATATGTTGATGCAGTTTTGTCCCGATTGTTGTTTTGATGTTGACACAGATTTAAGTTCAGTTTAATTGGATAAGAATTAAGTTCAATATATTCAGATTAATCAATGACGGATTGAGTCAGAGAGGGCTCGGTAGCTCGTTCTCTAGACCGGATTGAGTCGGAGAGGGCTCGGTAGCTCGTTCTCTGGATTAGGTCAGAGAGGGCTCGGTAGCTCGTTCTCTGGACCGGTTTGAGTCGGAGAGGGCTCGGTAGCTCGTTCTCCGGACTAGGTCAGAGAGGGCTCGGTAGCTCGTTCTCTGGATCGGATGGAGTCGGAGAGGGCTCGGTAGCTCGTTCTCCGGACTAGGTCAGAGAGAGCTCGGTAGCTCGTTCTCTATACCGGACTATGGTCGGAGAAGGCATGGTAACCTGTCTTCGGACTGGATCATTATCAGAGGAGGCTTGGGAGCTTGTTCTATGATTATGTGATCCAATGCGGTTGGCTCGGGTGAGACCCAAGTTAATCTGATCGAGTCTTGATTTAGGGTTTAAATGCTTTGCTTGGTTTAATCGATCAGTGAATTGATTAACTAAGGGGAAGTTGGTTAATCGATCTGGTGATCGATTACAGAGCTTTAATCGATCTGGTGATCGATTACAGAGCTTTCTGTGAGACCAGAGTTAGTTTGTTAATCGATCTGATGATCGATTACAGAGCATTCTGTAAGAATTCGTAAAACCCACAGAATGTACCATAATCGATTAGGAAATCGATTATGGTGAACTGTAATCGATCAGGTGATCGATTACAAGTCTAATGAGAAACCGGGTTAGCGTGTGGTAATCGATCACCTGATCGATTACCATGCCTTAATCGATCAGGTGATCGATTAAGGGCATGGGTAATCGACTGGTTGATCGATTACACTCTTTACTGAGGAGAGAATTACGACGTTTAATCGATTGTTTAATCGATTAAGATATCTCTGATCATGTTCAGGTTTCTGCTCTGATTTCTGATTGTTCTGATATGCTGTGCTAATCCTCTCTGAAGCTTGCAGATGGAATTTGAATGGAATTTGAATTCAAGTTAGGAAAAGGAAGAGTCAAGGGCTGCCTTTTAGCCATGTCAGCTTATCGAGCTTGGGTTTTGAGGTAAACGACATGGCGAGACCTGAGCTGCACGGGAGGTTGGTCAGTGAGTGAGCTGAGAGGAGCTTGGTGCTGGTAAGCTCAGGTGGCTCAGACTGATCATGGTGCAATGGACTCAGAGTCCGTTTGAACAAGCAAGTTAAAAGGAAGAGAGGAAGGAGAAGAGAAGCTCTCGGAAAACCCTAATAGCTGTGTGTGTGCTAGTGCTGGTTGAGCTCTCTTGCTTGCTTACGATCTTCCTTGAAGCTTTCTCCTGAGATGGTGCAAGGAGTAGTGCCTTGCTCTCGGGAAGCCTTGCTGGAGCTTGTGATCCATCTTTTGAGGCTATGCTGTAAGCTTGTATTGTTTTGCCTCAATCTTTAGTTCCTTCTATAATCTCTGTATTTAACTTCTATCCTTGAGATTGGTTGTGGAGAGGTCACTCCACCGAGAAGGAGACTTATCTAGCCGGTTTCATCCGGGGTTCGATCTACCGAAGATCAAGGGATCGTCCACCTTACGGACACGCCGAGTAGGGGCAAGTTATCCCCGAACCTCGTACATCTTCGTGTCTTCCTTAATTTTTGTCTTGTTAGCTATATTTTCCGCTGCGCACTAACGATTTTGTAGGCAAAAATCGATTTTTGAAAGGAGGCTATTCACTCCCCCCCTCTCTAGCCATCTCCCATCTTCAACAATATAATCATTAATAACTTTTGACTAAAATTCATTAACAAATTTAAGTTTGTCGGATTCAATTCAAATCATGATCGATATAGTATGAGGACTCTTTTGAGTATAATTATACTTTTCAATCTTAATTTCTCATCTTATTTAATCGTAGTTTTAAATAGTAATTTTAAAATCATCATTTTTTTAGATCTTAAATATGTTTCGTTGACTCAGATAGGTTGGGCAAGTCCATGCATGGAGAGTATTTTGAAAATGAGATGTGTGCCTTAATAACTGATCGTCTCAACCATTGTTGAGGCCCTAAGCAAAACAAAATTTTTTAAATATTTAATTTTTTAAATTAATATTTAATTTTTAAAAATAATTTTTTATATAAAATGTAATTTTCATTTTTATTTAAATTTTCAATTGATTTTTTTGAATTTTGATTTTTACTGTTAGTAACAAATCTATCCAAGTACCTTAAATAAATTTATACATTTTGAATATCTATAATTATATATATTTTTAAATAGATATATTCATATTCAAATAATAAAGGAGACATATTTATTTTCAAATAATAAAAGAACAATCTCTAAATATCAAATTTTATTACGAATCATACTAAACTAAATATTGATTCATAAAAATTCATGAAATAAGTATTTTTTTTCATTTAAAAAATAAAGAGAATATGAAGATGGTCCTTTTTTTATTTATGTAATAAAAAAATCATTTGATGCTTATAAACAATAGCTTATTATTTTGCATATAATAGATGAGGGGAGAAAGAAAGAGCGGAAAAAAAAAATTCACTCAAGAAGGAGAAGGAGGAGAAGAAAGTCCTTTGAGAATACAATTGACAAGAAAAGGGGAGAGTACATATCATTGACAAGAGAAGAAAAGAGTATGGAAATATTGATGAAAAAGAAGAAGATACGGATCACTTGTGAAAGAGGAAAAATGTGCGAAAACATCAACAAGAAAAGAGAAGGACTAGAGTGCAAGAGAGAAAAAAAAGCATAGGAATATCAACAAGAGAGGAGAAAGGCTAGAGATCATTAACGACTACAAGAACAAACATTTTTGAGAGATTGATATGAAAAAGAAATAATTAATTAGATTTTAAAAAAATAAAATATACAATTAAATTTTTTATAAAAAAATCTAAATGTGAACTTTTTTTAAAAAAATTGAACATAAACAAAATTTAAAATATTAAAAATATCTATCTCTTCTTTTTTTTCAATTATCCACAAAAAAAAAAAGAGAAACCCATAAAAACACAAAGTATATTATCAAAACATAGTGGGGGTAATAATTATAAAGTATGAATAAACAAAAAAATAATAATGGTCGCTTTTACCATCAGGACAGAAAGCATGGAGGAATAAACATCAATCTGCTTCAAACATCTCACTGTCCTGCATGTTAAAATGATAGTTAAGCATCAATATCACACCATGAAATCTCATATACTTTAAGTCCACGCTTAATAAATATGAATGTGTGATGTGTGAATGTGATTTAAGTAAAATATTATTTCTATAAATTATTTGAAAATTAAAAGAACTGTTTTGGTCCGTATATCGTGAATGGTTCAAACGTTGGTTTAAGACTCATCGACATACATGCTTCTGTGATGAGGCTGTGGAAAGAGAAGAAGAGGCCTGCAAAAGTACTGAAAAAGAGGATTAAAATAGCATCGGAAGTTGATCCCGATAAGTCATCTGACGCTCAAGTTAGGGTTCGCCATAAAGAAGGAGTTTAATGACTTAGGGAAGTTGGTATTTATGTGTGCGTACCTATACCCATGGACATGAGTTACCTTTTTATAGCAGTTAATTTCTGAAATAATAACAACTGTTTGTGAAATATTCTGACATACTGGTTCTGTTTGGAAAGATTCAGTCCGTTGTTATATATTCGAGAGTGCGTTTTTGTTTCCTTGGAAGAATCAATTCTGTTCTCCTTGATTTAGGTGGAACTACCATGTCTCCAAAAAAGTATCACGTGCCGAAGGTTGACCCTGGATGTAGAAAGTGTGCCAAGACTGAGCCATGAGGTCGACATATGATGCAGGGAACGTGTAGAGACTGAATCATGAGGTCGCGCATGATGCAAGGAGCGTGCCAAGATCGAAGAGAAAGGTTGACACATGCTTAAGGAGGCATACCTAGACCAGAGCAGAAGGTCGGCATATGCTTAAGGAAGCATACCGAGACCAGAGCAAGAGATCAGCATATGCTTAAAGAAGTATACCGAGGTCGGAGCGGGAGGTTGGTATATGCTTAAGGAAGCATACCAAAACCAAAGCAGGAGGTTGGTATATGTTTAAAGAAGCATATCGAGACCAGAGCGAGAGGTCGGCCTATGCTTAAGGGAGCATATCAAAACCGGAGCTCGACTTATGCTTAAGGAAGCATACCGAGACGAGAGTAGGATGTGGGTATATACTTAAGGAAGCATACCAAGACCAGAGCAGGAGATCGACATATGCTTAAGAAAGCATACCGTGACCGGAGGTCGGCATTTACTTAAAGAAGCATATCGAAATCAAAATAGGAGGTCTGCACATGCTTAAAGAAGCATACTGAGACTAAAACAGGAGATCAACATATGCTTAAGAAAGTATATCAAAACGGAACAAAAGGTCGACATATACTTAAAGAAGCGTATTGTGATCAAAACAGGAGATCGGCATATGCTTAAGGAAGCATCAGAGATTTAATAGAAGGTCGGAGATTTATGAAATAACCTCTCCACAAATAACTGATACTTATATTCATCTTATTTTCCTCGTACTTCTTCCAACATCCACATAATCAACACTCCATATAGGCCATTAATAAATAATCCTATTGGATCAAGAACCAATCTGAAATTATCTCTCCGGCGAAGCCTCGTTGAGGTGGCGCTTGACAGCGAGTGGTCGATCCTGCAGGTTGCGACGAAGACGACGAAGGCTTGTATGCAAGTTGATTCGAGCCACAGAATCCCTCTTCCTCCGCCCGCGGACTTTGACGACGACTTTGGGTTCGGTGGCGGCTCAGCTGGATCGGTTCGATGGCGGCGGCGGAGTGACGTGGTGGGACAACGACCCAAACAGAGACGCAAGAGAGCCATCTATTGATAGACCCATTCTATGCCACGTCAACAAGACTGGGTCAAAGTCAAACAATACCAAAAAAAAAGCCGACGTACCTAAAATATAAATTCCATTTAGAAAAAAAAAATCCATTTTATCACTCTATAAAATTCAGAAGAATAATAAAAAAATTTTAAATATAAAATTTAAATATGGTCCACTCGATTTAAATTTTTAATTTATTAAAAAAATTATATCATAGTTGTTATAGTAATATCGAGGAAAAAAATATTTTAACATAAAAAAATATAATTTTGCGTTGACTCCAAGTCGTCTTCAACTGCTTTTGGTCAAGATGGGAAGCTTCGCTGCGGAGTTCCTAGTTCCTACTCAACGCCTATGTCTACCCGCCCACGGTGAGCTGATCGCGCCTACCGATCCTCAGCACGCCTTCCCTTGTCCATCGCATTGAACCCGAACTGGTTGGGGGACGGAGTTCCGGCTTCCTTCTTTGCTGCTCGGGGACGCAAGGTTGGTTCAAGGGAAACGGCTGATTAGCCTTCTTTTTTTTTTTTTTTTTTGTGTATGTGTTTTCTTGCGTTTTCTGTTGCTTGTTGGGGGTTCAAGAAGATGATTTTTGGTAGAAAGAATGGATTTTTTTAGGGCTACTAGCGTGTTTAAGATGTGTTATTGGTGAATCGGACGAGGGCCCTTTCTGTGGATTTTAATTGGTTCGGCGAGCAAGGTGATTTGGGGATTCCGAACAAAATTTTAAAAATATTTTATAGTTATTTTCTTTTGCTTTTATTTTGTCATGATTATTGGGGCTTAGTTGATAGAAGCATCACTAAATTCCGGTGGTGCTCATTCATATTGGAGACAACTTGGTATAAACTTGCTAAATACTGAACAACAATCTCAGCTTGAGTTAACTGGCTCATTATATTCATTTTTCTTTATTTATTTATTCAGGACGTGTAGCTAAGCATTCAAACTGTATGTTTGCAACATGAATCATTCTGCCTATTTTTTCCTTTTTTCCTTTTAAGTTTGTCTTCAAATAGTATAAGAGTGGAAGTGCAACAAGAACCCTATGGTTCAGTGGGAAGATAAATGATTTGCAGGAAAATTTAGATTTAATTTTCAAGTACTTTTATAGTATTATGACTGCTTAAATATCTATGGTTAGTTGTTGCATGCCTACATACTTGGATGTTGAATCTGGGTCTCCTACTTGGAGAAAATGCCTATATTACTAGACAACCGAGAGGACATTACACAGCCAATCCTTTTACATGGTTTTAGAAAGAATGGGATCCAACAACTTAATAGTTTTAGCTAGGGATGGCAGGTATGGGTATGGGGTGAGTCTAGTAACCCAACCTGAATATATACCCACTAACTATGCTTTTTCTTTCATTTCACCGACAACCAATTAAAAGAAAAATAAGAAAATAAATCTGATCTTCTCCTTCTTCTCGGCTTCTCTCATCATAGCCTATAGATTTTTCTTCTGTTTTTGTTTAATTATGATTTTTTATATGATATTAATTCTAATATACTTTTGTTGGATGATAGTAGTTTGATTGTAGGATCGGAAATACGCTAGAGGGGGGGGTGAATAGCGTATTTTAACGCTTTTCGAAGTTCGATGAAATTCTGCGTGCGGAAGCGTAAGCAAAAATCTCGATTTGCAAGTATAAGAAATTGTGCAGAAAATAAACGACTCGGTTGTTTTTTACTTGGTTCACAGCGATACGCTGCTACTCCAAGGCCCACGGTCTTTGACCGTTTACTTTGGGCAATCCACTAGAATACTTGCTCCTTGCGGTGGCAAGTATGTCGAAAACCGATTACAGAAAGCTCGATTACAATAATATGATCAAAATGACAATACAATCTTTGTTTACCACTTTTCGCGCTTCCCGGAGTATGATTACGGCGTCTTGGTGCTTGTTGAAGTTGCTTGATGTAGTCTTGGCACCAACGTCGAAGATCGGATGCTAAATGGACACGAGGAAAGCGTTTGAGCGTGAAAACAATTGATGTCTCGAGAGCTGCTCGCGTCTGCCTTATATAGGCGTCCTGAGTCGACTCAGATAGGCATCTGGGTCGACTCCAGCTGACGTGGCAGATAAAGTTCTATCGGCTCCGCGGCTTATCCTTCCTGAGTCGACTCCAGCCTGGTTCTGAGTCGACTCCAGTCGCGGTGGCGGCGGAGACGATAAGGCCTTGACCTGAGTCGACTCAGATCGCCGTCTGAGTCGACTCCAGCATCGCTGGCGGCGACTTTTGTCTCGCTGACTTCCGGTTCTGTGCTGATTGGGCTGGAGTCGACTCCAGTACTCATCTGAGTCGACTCCAGACCCGAAAACTTGAATTTTCGGCCGGAGTTTCACTTTTTCAAGCTCTTCTTTCCTGCAAATTAAGTTAGCTCGAAATACATAGTAATTTACCAAACCGGTCAGCTTACCGAACCGATTTCGCGTCTTAACTTCGGATCTCCGGTGAGATCCTGGGTTAGACCGGCGCCTACTGTCCCTCGTAGGAACGCGTTCTCACCCACTCCCCTCGGGAGAATTTACCTGATGCCAACTCAGTCCTCCTGACCTGTTGGACTTTTGCTCGGCTCTGTCGTTGCCCCCCAGGACTTTGAACGCAACTGATCCTCCTGATCAGTCCATTCTTCTCTGCAACTTGGTCCTCCTGACCCAAGTCCATTTCATCCGCAACTACCCAAGTCCGGATCTTGCCTGGTGCACGTTGACTCTGCCAAGTCTTCTTGCCTAGACTTACTAGGACTTAACCTGTTGCCTAGACTTACTAGGACTTAACCTGTTTCTCTGCAATCTCATTTCAACGTAGTTAGTCAAACTTCATACTTAACTTGATCCTAGTTCCATAATCAAAACACAGGTTTGACCCGCTAGTGCTTCCTGCACTAACATCTTGGATCCGACGGAAGATCAATTATATTTGAACTAATATGAAGTTTATCAGAAGATTCTTGAGACTTTTTTCAACACAAGTTTCATAATTCCTTTTTTCAGCAGACTGATTAATACCCTTTTTTTCAAAAGATGATGATTTTTGAACATTTGATTTTATCTTAACATATTACATAGTTTTAAAAAAAATCAAGGCATATGTCAAGAAAAAAGAATACTTAGAATCAATCCTAAATGATAAAACTAACAAAAATGCAATAATCAACACTCCAAAAGACCAAAACAATAGAAAAGATTTAAGATTCCTACTATCAAAATAGATGGAAACTCAAAAGCACCAAACTAATAATTAACACATAAAGAACAACAAATAAATATAATATATGTTTCCAAAATGCCAAACTCGAAAGGCCAAAAGGGGAGGGAAGTAAGGGAAAATGTGATACCTTCACAAATCACAAGCTAAAGGAGGAGAAAAAAATTTTGATAAGAGGGCAAGAGGTTGTCGGATGAGAAGGATTGAAAAGAGGGTTTTGTAACTTTTTATTTTTGTAAAATAAATTTATTTTATTAATTAAAATTTTAAGGGTATACTAGTAATTTTATAAAAAAAAATGAGGGGGGGGGGGGGGGGGGGGGGGGGGGGGGGCCCATGACTCCCCTTGCCCCTTTGTGAGTCCGCTGCTGGGGGTACAGACATTCCTACAACATGTTAGAGCATAAATCTCCACAGCTCCCCAAAATATGTATCAAATGAATGAGATGAAGCATTTGAATCATCTAGATAATCATCTCCACATCATCTGTCATATTTGTGCAGTATTCCTTGAAGTGTTATTGGAGTATAGAATGATTATATATTTCAGAAGCTAAGAAGTAACTTAGAATTTCGTTTGATCTTACTATATAGCTTTTTTTAGTTCCATGAAAAAAAATGAAAGAATTAGTAGAGAATATATATATATATATATATATATATATAGTTAAATTTTGTGAATATTCTTTTGCAAACCCTTCTTTTCATCGATTAGGCAGGCATGAAATAGGTTTTTTTTTATGAATTTAAACAACTGCAGAGGCTGATTGAAATGATATTGAAGACCTAACATTAGTATTAAGTCAAGAGTTCTCTTTTACACTAAAATCTTGGACAAACTCTAAATGTGGATGATACAGAAAAAAATTATACTCTTTGTACTCTTCTTTAGTTTCTTGGTGATGATGCTTGCTATAATTTTAAATGAGAACCATGACTTTCTTATGCACTTACTGTTTACCAGTAGTTTCTTGTCAACATAGTTAACCATTATGATAATACCTAGTCAAAGTGGGTTGGAGAATGCTATGATGTAAGAAGACTAATAATCTTGGAAGGAGGGAAAATTCTGCATATTAACGTTTAAAGAAGATGCTTTTCACTAAATGCTTTCACTCAAAACAATCTTTTTTCAGGCTTGGATCTTGAGAAATGACTGATCGTGAGGATGATCATGCCCCTATGCTGTCGGGAAACATTGAATTGCCAAGATTTACGGCCAGGAGCGCATCAATGTCTATGCCAGCCTCCTTTGCCATTGAAGATACCTTTATATCTCATACTGGTCCTCTGCGTATCCAGAGGGCTCCTGAGAATAGTACTGTAAGTGGCCCTTTGAATAGGAATAGGAGGAATGGAGTTACCAGAATGCAAAGTAGATTAAATGCTGTTACACCTGAAGTATTTGGCGTTGATGATTCCTCTTATGGTCGTGATGTCATGAGAAATGAACATTTGCTGATGTCTGGGCCTTTGGGACTGTGCAACAATCCTGATTGCACTGAGTGCCCTGCAGCTTATAAAACCAAACAGGCATTTCCAAGAAGCTCTATATCTCAGGATAAAAAGGTTCGTTTCGCCATTTGTTCAATTCCTTTAATTCTCTTGTGGTTATTTTTGGTTGCGGAGTTTAATATGGTCACTATGATCCTTAAAATCAGCTACTTGTCTACTTTTTTACTTAGAATTTAAGTGAGCTAATGAACATTATTGTAGACAAGATGCATTTGGAAATTGATGCATGACAAGGTATCATCAAGATCAAACCTATAAGTTTGATCTCACATGTTTCTTCTCTAAATTGACCAACAAATAATTTTGATGTGTAAAAACAATCACCTTGATTTAATCTATAATTAAAATTTCTACGTAGCAATAACATGTGCCTTATGATAAGGACTCACCATTTGTTGTTTGGTATCCAAATAACATCAGCAGTAGTATAGCACCTTCAACTTGTACAAATAAAAACTACATCAGATGAGTTTACCCTGGATTGCTGGATGCAAATGAATGTGGGCACAACAGATCGGATTTACTCAAACCAATTTACAACTTGAATTCCTGTATTATCACTACTTTGGTCAAGAAAGAATTCTACCATCCCTGAATTGCATAACTGCCAACATCACCACTTTTCTCCTTCTCAATTTGATATGCCAGTTTATGGTTGCCTTCTTTGTCTCTATAACAAAAATACAAACTTATAGGAAACTGAAAAAATTACATTCTGGGTGGGATGAGACAATAGTATAGCAGTGTGGTTTGGGATCGAGGCTCTTGAGGATTAATGCATTGCCCTTGGTCTTTGCCAATCTAACTTTGAACTTATTCCTCAACTTGCCCTGTGCCTAGTCAAAGTTTGTCAACCTGACCCAATCAGTTTGGATCAGTCTAGTACAGTGCATGGATGATGATTATCCCTTCTGGCATATAATAAAAGGAAACACTCACTCGACGCCCAGGTGCCCAAGCTTCATTCTCTTGCATGTAAAAGTAACTATTGTTATAGATATAATGCTATAATAAGGTGACCTCAAATAGTTGAGACTAACTAAGACCTGATGGCATCAATTATGGTTGATGAGGGCAAAACTAAAGGTTAACTAGTTAAGGAGCAAAATTAAACTCTTAACCATTTTCTTTATGATGTGATGATTTGAGATGTAAGTTGAGTGATAATGTTAACATAGATCTTGCGTTCCAACGAAATAAAATATAACAAAAATAGGAATTTTTATAAGACAATTTTGATGCTTAAAGCTGGAAGACATTCATCTATTGATTGGTGCATGGCGGTTGATAAAACTGGAATCCCTTCAGTTGCGATGACCATATTCCTGCATATGTGCAACCTGTTAAACTTATTTCCTTCTTAGTTTCAAAAGAGAAAATTATCTATAATACAAATAATTTTTGTTCTTTTGCCCCAAAAGACAAAAGGTATTACATCTTATTACAAAATCGCCATTCAACTCAACCTTTATAAGATTAAAAAGAGGTCGTTTTAATCAGAACACTGTAGAAAATCATGATTGCTGTTTCAACAACCTTAGCCTTCCCCTACACATTTGTGCTTCGAGTGTTGCTTGTCATTTGAAGATTGTCTTGAAGTCAATCTCTCTAGTCACTAAAATCTCTTTATCAGCAGATAAGAATTTTCCATATTTGGAGGATATTCACATAAGGAGAAAGACAGAATAGACAATTATATATTTGAAGTCTGATGCATTGTAGCATCTCATTTTGTCTTAATAGAATTTTCAATATGTGCATCAGAACTTTTTTGTTTCTATGAGTGGCTTTTGTAGCAAAATTTGCTGCTTGTCAATTCTCGATAACTTTACTAATTTTGTTTCATGAATATGGATGTATTAGACATATGTGAAATCACTTAACAAAATGTTTAAATGTTCTAGATATAATTCACCTGCAATGCTCAATACTGTTTATTCATTTCAAGGACCTTTTTTACACCTCCCTCTCTGTCTTCTGTCATGCAGCTTCGTGACATTCTATATGGGGATAATCATAGCTGGGCTGAAAAATGGGTTTCACGGCTGAATTCATATTTCCCGATTATGAATCATCATAATAAATATGTTCAGCAGTGGAACCAGTTCTTTGTAATATCTTGCTTGGTTGCAATCTTCATCGACCCACTGTTTTTTTTCTTATTATCTGTAAAGGAGGTATGCTTTACCTATTTTATCGATGGGTAGTTTTTTCTGTATTATAATTTGCCATGGATAGAGTAGAAAAAATTTGTTTATGTATCATATCCTTGTATCAAACGCTACCAAGTCAGTCTCAGGTCCAGATGAAAAAAATCAACACAGAATTATGTTAACAAACTCACGAATATGACCTTAACTATAGTATTCAATGTTGGAATAGAATTCATATACTGACTCTAATTAATTGAGACTCAAAAGTTGTTTGTTGTATTAAAATATTACATCGATTATTTCAAGCAAACACCATCCAGCAGAAGTGACATTTAACCACAGGATGGGATTTTCTTTTGCAACTACCATTATTCTTTGATTTACACAACTAAACTACATCAACTTTCATGGTGTGTTTGGTTCACAGAATGGAATAAATTGATAAAGAATAGAATAGGAATATTTGTTTCTTAGTTTGGTTCATGTAATCGAGTAGATGCTTTATTTAATTTTTTATATTTCACATGTTGGAATGCTTTTTTAAGAAATAATTTTCACAATGAGATAATATTCCTGCATAAAATAAATTGGTTCATCCTACTCACACGACCTGCTCAATCTGGCCTAGCTTGACTTGGCCTGACCCAATCAATTTGGTCTGATTGATCCAGCTAAACCTGTCCGTACAACCGAATTGGCCTGATGATCAATCTGATTTGAACGACCCATTTGGCATGACCTGTTTAACTGGCCTACTCAACTTGATCAACCAAACTAGTTTGACCCACCTAGTCGATCCAATTAGTTTGGCTTGCCCAACCAGCCAAACTGTTTGACTTGATTGCATGATAGACTTACCGATCCAAGTGTCTCATCTGATTGAAACAACCCATTGAACACAACTAATCAGATCTTCTCCCCAAGCCAAACATATCCAACCCAACTCGTTTGGCTCACTTGCATGAACCTACCCATCTAACCCAACTTGCAATTTGCTGAGGGGAAAATTAGAGATTTATGAAAATTTTGTTTGTGTGTTGGAGTGGGGATGGGGGGTGTGGGGAAGACATGCACTTAGAACTATGAGGACGACCACTTCATCATATCAAACTCTTGGCTAATTTGATACCAATTTGAGAAATGAGTTGGATGAAATAATGTAATATTATCATTAAAGAGAATTATAGCATCATACATATAGGACTCAACATAAGTCCTTATAACTAAATCATCCAATATGGGAATAAATCCATAATACATATAACTAACAACTCTAGTAACTAATAACTCTAACAATGATAAAGAATTGCATTGAGCTCTTTTCCTAATGAGGAAACCTAGTAGATTTGAACTTTGGACTGACCCTTCTTAGATTAAATTTGAGTCAAACCTGCAATACAGTTGCGTGAAAGACTTCCTCTACCACAGACTCTCTTTTCTTTTTAATTATGTAAAATAAAAAAATGGATTTTCTTTATCATTAGCAAGAAACTCAATCTCTAAAACTCATATTATGTGTTTGCAGTTCCTTAGAAAATTGTGGATGCATTATTTCTCTTTCTTTATTTTCTTTTGAAAATAGTAGCCAAGAGTGTAATAGTCAAAGGGATGTGCACCACCAAGTAAAAATTTTTGATGGTGGAATAAGAAAGTACAAGAACAAGTGAAGGAAAAACGAATAGTGTATAAGGTATTATATACTTATAAGAACGAGGAAAATTTTAAAAAATATACAGCAGCCAAGAAAAGGTCAAGAAAGCAGTGAATGAAGCTAAGAATGAAACTTTTGAACATATAGAAAATTGAATACAAAAAAAAGAGAAAGAGATATTTACAAAATAACTAAAGCGAGAGAGAGGAAGACAAGAGATCTTATCTAAATAAGATGTATTAAAAATGAATGCAATAGAGTATTAGTAAATGATGAGGAAATAAAAGAGTGATGAAAGAGATATTTTTTATCAATTTTTTAATGAAGGTTTAAGTATCAACTTAACTTAAGTATCAACTTAACTTAAGTAATTTAAATAGGTCAAATGAGTATAAAAATTTAAATTTTATCATAAAATTCAAACTTCAGAAGTAGAAAAAACTTTAAATGAGATGCAAAATAGAAAATAGTTGGATATTCCGATAGAGGTATGGAAGTGCTTAGGGAAACAAAGTTATTAAATGGTTTATAAAGTTATTCAATTTGATATTGAAAACTAAAATAATATCTGAGCAGTGTAAGGTAAGTATTCTAGTTACCTTATATAAGAATAAAAGAGGCGTATAAAATTATGCAAAGTATAGGGGTATTAAACTAATGAGTCATACTATAAACTTTGAGGAAGAGTAATACAAAAAACACTAAGGAAGGAGACTACGATGATCAAAAATCAATTTAAATTTATACCTAGAAGGTTGACAACAGAAGTTATATATCTTCTTAGGCGACTAATTGAAAAGTATCAGAAATAAAAGCAAGATTTATATATAATATTCGCCGACTTAGAAAAAATTTATGATAAAGTCCCAAGAGCAATTATATGAAGAATTTTAGAAAAGAGATGTGTTAGCATGCATATATTGAATTAATTAAGAATATGCATGAGGATATAATAACAAAAGTAAAGACTTTAAGCGAATTAATTGAACCATTCCCCATAAAGATAGGATTATATCAAGGATCAATTCTAAGTCTATTTTTTTACACTAAACGAACTCACTTGACACATCCAAAATATAGTACTGTGGTGCATGTTGTTTGTAGATGATATTATTTTGGTAGATGATACATGTGAAAAAGTAAATGCTAAAAGTAAAAGGTTTTAGATTTAGTAGAGAATATATGGAATTTAAGTTTAGCAATATTAGACATAATGAGATAATTGTTAAGATAAGAGATGACGAGTTGTCTGTAATTGAGAATTTAAATATTTAGGATCATTTTTGCAAAAGAATGGAGATATTGAAAGAGATGTCTTCAGTAGAATATAAGTGGGATGGTTGAAATGAAAGAGATCATCAGGTGTTCTTTATGATAGTAAAGTACCTCTAAGACTTAAAAGAAAGTTTTATAAAACGGTGGTTAGACTTGCTATATCATATGGAGTTGAATGTTGGACTATAACTCGAGCACATAAGCAAAAGATGAGAGTTGCAGAGATGAGGATGTTAAGGTGGATATGCGGATATACAAGGATGGACAGGATAAAAAATGAAAATATTAGAGAGAAAGTCAGAGTTACATTTATTAAGGGAAAACTTCGGAAGACACGTTTAAGATGATACGGATATGTACTTAGACGATCAATAAATGTTTCAGTTAGACGATGTGAAACTATGACAAATGTGTATATCAAATATGGAAGAGGAAGACCAAAAAAGACTTAGTTAACAACAATAAAACAAGATAAAATTTATTTAAATAGAAATGATGATATAGTAAGGGATAGAGTCCAATGACGTAGAAGGATCTATATAGCCGACCCCACCTAGTGGGATAAGGCTTGGTTGTTATTGTACTTTCTTTTGAAATTTCAATGTGTAGGTCCTATATCAATTTCTTTTGATGCAGGAAGAAAAATGCATACTTTTCAACTGGTCTTTGGCAACTGGAATTGCTGTTATACGGAGTGTGACTGATTTCATTTACTTGTTACACATGCTTCTTCAGGTATGTATCTGGGTTTGTCAACATGTGATATGAACTAAAAGAGTTTTCATGAAAAACATTTTATTTTCTTGTCATCTGAATCAGTAGGATATATTAGCTTCATTACTATTGTATTGGCTGAGCAACTTGTTTAAGATGCCCATCTGAACCAGCTATTGAAGACAGTGATTGGCAATGCTTGGTTGTTAGATTGCTTTATGTTAAGATGCATATGTACTTTTTTAAGTGCATTGACTTTGCCTTTTAACTGCTGCAAAAATTACAAAAAATTGTAGTTTGATGATGTTAAGTTTTAGAAGTTCCAAATTCCTTATATTTCAAACAGATTATTGTGCAACTTATATTTTTTAAATTTCTGAAATATAGTCTGGGTCACGTGTGTGAAGTATAAACATTTTGTTACTTCTTTTTTACTTAAACCATATTTGTAATTTGTATATATGTTGATATTTTATCTGTCTGTTCTGTACAGTTTAGACTTGCATATGTTGCTCCTGAATCTAGAGTGGTCGGTGCTGGGGATCTAGTTGATCAACCTAAGAAAATTGCTCTTAATTATCTTAGTGGATACTTTTTATTGGACTTGTTTGTTGTATTGCCACTTCCCCAGGTAAGGATTGATTTCTTTCTAGTCTTACCTTTTAGTTTTCTTCCTTCCTTTTGTTTTGATTTGATGAAACTTTTTCTGAATGTGAGCATATGAAAATGCAAATATAGGAGAAGATTACTTGTTTGATACTTGACTAAGAATTAAGACCCTATGGACAGTAATAGCGATATCAGAGCAGAAGAGTAAAGGTTATAGCTCATACAACATAGGTCTGGAAACAGATAAGGCATCAATTATCTAGTTGGAGACAACTCCAGATGCAGAGACCAGGCATTCTAAAGATCATTTTCTTAGTTTCTCTTTTTTTTCTTGGGATGTTAGTCATTTGGATCTCTTCATATGTGTACGATCACCTAACTGATAAATGGAGATTGGTTTGTGGGGTATACTACATATTTGTGAGCAATTTTTAGCTGAATATCTCTTCCAGATTAACACGTCAGTCCATCTAAAAAATTGACAAAGCACTTTGAATTTTACCTTTTTTCCTAATGTTGAAAGAGAAATTCAAAATCTTTTGACTTATTAATGTATACTTATTTCTTCTGTTTCACAAATGAAGGTAATGATATTGGTAGTGATACCTGCTTATGTGGGGCCATCAGCAGCAAATTTTGCCAAAAATCTTTTACGTGTAACTGTTCTCCTCCAATATATCCCTCGGATAATCAGATTTGTTCCATTGCTTGGTGGGCAATCTGCAAGTGGTTTCATATTTGAGTCCGCATGGGCAAACTTTGTCATTAATCTTCTTATGTTTGTATTGGCTGGACATGTGGTTGGTTCATGTTGGTACCTTTTTGGCTTACAGGTAAGGTTTCGATTTATTGCAAGGATATTATTCTATTATTTTTCTGAAGCTTCTTAAATTTCTTTTTATGCAAAATATTATCATATCATCTTAAAATTTTTACTTTAGAAACTATGATCATATCATATCAAGATTCTATCAAGAACCATTCTCTTCCAGTCAGCTTCAGCTTCATATTAACATGAGGATGCTATAGTTTGCATATTAATTGGATTCTGGCCTTGTCCTTTTTTTTCTTAATTGTGTCATGGAAATGTCACAAACATAGTCTCACAATTTATAGTATATACAAAAACTACCTTGTCCCTATATAATTACAACACATAAGGTTTCTCCATTAGCATTGGCGGCATTCTTTTAGAAAAAATAACAAAATAATTTCAGTTTTCTAAATTATTAACATAACTAAGTGGCAGAAAATTTCTCTATGGAATTTGTAAAATAAATTACTCTTTCTCTGACATTATGAATTGCTTACACTTACAAATTTTTTGGTTTCTTTGTTGTTTCTATCATCCTTTGACTAATCAAAAAGTTGGTCATGGTATGTGCTTGTTTTACTAAGTTCTTTTTGAATAATTGATGAGTGATAGTCTATGAATGGAAGAGTATTTATGTAAATCATCATGCTTTCCAAGGATGCTATGAATTTATCGGCATCTTCTATCAAGCACTCATGCCAATTGTTTTGTCAGTAGTGTTTTTGATAACCTAAGGGATCAATTAAAGTATTATTAATCTTTTGCATTTAGATTTTTTTTATGAAATAATTGCTAAATTGTTTCCTTTAGTTCTTAATTTACTTGAGTTCTCTTCTAACTAGTAGTTTATAAATCTCGGCCTTAAGTTGTCATTCAAGCTGCAATCTAATATTTGAATCTTCTTTATACCCTACTGTAATTTTATTTTCAGCTAGAGTTCTTTGACAGTTTTTTTTGTTATTCCCTGCCTAGGATCAATCTAACTAAACAACTGAACATAGATAACTATATTAACAATAATATATCTGTAGTGGTGTAGTAATGAAGAGTATGAAATAAAATAATAAATAAAACACAACTCTATCTGGAGTTACCGTGTCAAATAAATAATGTGTAAACAAAACTATAGCATGCGTGTTGTTCATTTATCGAAATACACTCATGTTAATTATAAGTGAAAAATTCTACTTGTAAATTATTGGTTACAACCATGGTTTGTAAAATTGCAATCCAGATCATAGGATCGCACGATCCTACGATCCGGAAGTAGCAAATCGATCCTGAATCGATTGGGGTTGTTTTTTGTGGCTAAATTGTAGCAGGATCATTGAGATCATACAGAATTGGTGGAATCAATACGATTCTATGTTACAAACGATTCTACATACGGTTTAAAATTTACGGCACCGGAAGCATAGAGTCGGCGGTAGCAGGCAACAACAATGGAAGGGGCATGCAAGCTTGTATGAGGAGGGCAGCACCGGCCACTTGCGGAGGGGGACGCGTGAACTTGCGTATCGCTAGTTTCTTGTAGAGACAGTCTCTGACGACCCGTGGAGGATGGGGAAGAGAAGAAGGTGTCGGCTGGCAGCTAGCAACAGCAATAACAACACCAGCATGCAGGTAAGGGGAGCAGACGCGAGTGAGGGTTGAGGGGAGTAGACATAGGTGAGGGCTGAGGGGAACAGTGGCACTATGGCAGCATTAAAAACTTTAGAATTTTAATTAAACCCTTAGTTAATTGATTCAATTAATGCCTAACTTAAATAAAATAATTTAAATAAACTTCCTCAAAGCCTAATCAAATTATCTTATTAAAATATATATAAATTTATTTAAATTTTAAAATATAAATAAATTATATTTATTATTATATATATTATCAACCTATTATTATCATTAATATTATTATTAATTTGATTTAATTTATTCTAATATAAATTTTAATCAAATATCAAATTGATTTAGTCCCTATCGATCATCTTATCAAATACTAAATTAAATTTAAAGGCTTTTGGGAGGATCGTATGATTTTACGATCCAATCCCAATCGATCCGATTCTGACCCCAAATCGATCCTGCATAGAATCACGATCGTACGAACATGGTTACAACTATATATCATCGTAGTTGACCCATTACAATTATAGCCATTGAAGGGTGGTTCAATGCATTTGGAAACTCACCTATCCCAAGTATAAAAATTTCTAACATTTTTACCAATTAAATTGAATAATGACACTACTTGATATCACTAGTGACATCTTTAGTTTATGTTGTTTCTTTTGTGCCATTAGATACTTCACTTACATCTCATATTCTTTAGTGGTGCAATGATGAAGTTCAAGACATAGTTTAAAATTTTGTCATATTGGAGTTTCGATTTATAATTGGAATGATACAGTTTCAGTACCTTATCGTGCACCGTGTCGATACAATTTCAGTATTTTTTTATATAAAATATATTAATTAAAAATATTTTTATAATATTTGATTATTATAAATACTGATTATTAGATTAAATTAATATTTTAAAAATTAAGATTCAATAAAAGTCAATTTAGGATTAACTAAAATCTAGAATTAGGATTAAGTAGGTTTAAATCAAATTTAATTTAATTTATTTTAATCAGTTTAATGGGATTTTTTCCTTCATATATTTAAGGAACAAAGAATTTTTTCTCTGTACGTTTGAGATGATAAGAATAAATAAAATAAAATATGGGGAGAAAGGAGAAAGAATTAAATGGGGCAAAAAATTAACTAATAAAAAAATTAATAGTTAAAAAATAAAGAAAAATTTTAAAATTAGAAAATAAACCTAGCCCATGGTCTAGCATGGTCTTGGGGCTCGCGCGAGGTCTCCTCGCAGCCTTAATGTTGGCGTTCTGGATCTCCGTCCTATGTTCCGGATTCTATCTGCTCCGAAAAGCATACAACCCCACAGGACAAAAATTTTATCCCGCCAGGATCAATTGACAAAGTCTACAAAAGACTAAGTCAATCGATCCTTCAGGATCGCCGATTCCTAAATTACTATCTACGGTTTCTACTACTAATTCTATGTACGAAAGTTACTGCGGAAATTAAATTCATACCAGAACCTTGTAGATGACCTCGGAGCCTTCCGCTGTATTCCTAACTTCTTCCTGGACGTTGGGTGGACAACGAACCTCCAGAAATAAAGGAAGTTCAATCTCCGGATGATGCTTTGGATCGCCTTGCTTCCTTTTGCAGCAACTTCGCCTTCTCTTGTCTCCCTTCTAGGATCCGGCCACAACCTTGAGGAGAAGGTTCGGCCACTTCAAGAACAAAAGGGAAGGAGGCGGAGGAAGAAGAAAAAGAGGAAGAATAGAGGGAAGGGGCGGCGGCAACAAGAAGGAGAAAGAAGAAGAGAAGTTTCTGAAATCGTTTCGATATCTATTCTCTTCTCTTGAATGCTCTTGCCGCCCACCCCCTCCCCTCCTTTTATAGCCTCACGCCCAAGACCAAGCTCTCTTTGCCAATTCAAAATTTTTCTTTAATTTTGATTGATTCCGCGAACCAATTCTAAATTATAGAAACTTCTTAAATCCGGGCCTTTAGATTGACTTGCTTGGTTTCTAGCCGTTAGATCTTTTCGGAATTATTTAAAAAATAATTCCAAACCTTATCTATAAGTGGCCGGCCACCTTGGATGAGTTTGGTTCAATCCGTGAACCAACTTTATATTAAAGAAGAAAATAAAACCGAACCGAAGAGATCTCATCCGTCGGATGCAACTTAATCTCATCTAACGGTTACGATATAATCTTCTTTAATATAACTTAATCTCTTTGATCCAATGGCCCTGATTAACTCCCTTGGGCGTGTGGTTCATTGAACCATACCTGGTTCACCTCGTGAACCGGTTCTTCCTTCCAAAGAGAATTAAAACCGAACCGGAGAGATCTCGTCCATCGGACGCGACTTAATCTCATCCAACGGTTCTAATCTATTCTCTTTCAATCTTCTTTATTTATTTCGATCCAATGGATGCAACTTGATCTAATCCCACGGATACAAGCTGATCTCATCCATTAACTCATCCTACGGTCGAGAACTAATCTCATCCAACGGTTGAGATTAAATCTCATCCGACGGCTGAGAACTAATCTCATCCGTTTGATTGCATCCTTTTGAAGATGTCTTTAGGCTACAGTGGGGACCTCGAGGAGGTATTGGATCTGGCCTTCTGATGGGTTTCGGATCCCGTATTCAACCCCGAATACACACCTACATCCATCAACAACGATCCATTCCACTAGAGGATCATTATTGCACTACCAATCCAATCCCCAAATTACGTTATGGGTTCCTTCTTATTATTTTATGCATTGCTCCCCGTGTTTAAGATATCGTATGTCCGTCAATTATCTGAGTTCACTGACAACTCAATAATCGACATCTAAGACCTTGAATAGTACCACTCATCCTTATTGTCAGCCGGACTAAGTCCACTTGCAAGATTTGACTTGACAATCCTTATGAGCTCTCCAAGGGGACATCATCAGCCCTACTGGGACACAGATTCCTTCTATAATTAATGGCACACCGTATAAATAGTAACATCACCCAACTTACCGAGAATATTTGATCTGACGGAAAGATCTCACCCTTTGGTAAATCAAAGCAATAATTACTAAGTATAGGTGCCCATTTATTACATCGGGATTAAGAGTGCATAATTATAATAACAGAGGTCTTGTTCAATTTGCGAGTCAGTGTAAATCGAACAACCTCAATGGTCCTACTCAATACACACAAAGTGCACTAGTGTAATTCTACAGTCAAGACAGACAGTCACCGAATTACACTACAACCGTTCCCGATGGTTTGTCCAAAGCCATCTTGGTTGTGAGCCTTAGTTTATAATTCACAAGGGACCGATAATCATGGTCTTCTGTGTCTCACAGACACCAAGTTATCTACAATGTAAATTAAGAGGACTTTATTGCAAAATATACTATTGCAATCATTTGACCAAAACATGATACTTTATTTCATAAATGTTTATATACAAAAGAGCTAGTCTTTTCAGTATACTTCCTAACACTTAAGGGTCATGTTAGACATGCTGATACACTTGGTTGGAGGCACCGAAGAGGAGGAAGAGAGGAGAAGATAAAGAAGATTTGAGAGAAGAGGGAGACACCTAGCTTCAAAAACCTAGTCGGGTGCCTCTATGATTGGGAAGTCAAAGTCCAAAACCGGAGCCATCAATTGTAGAACAAATCAAGACAAATGGATGAGAGAATCACAATGGTTATTGTTGTCGTAGCTCATAGATAGAGCAAGAAATCATTGTAGTCGGCAAATGCATTTGTTGCTCGTTGCACCATCAGTTGTGAAAGAGCAATTTAGGAGAACAAGAGGAAAGAGTTGTGGAGTTTGTTGTTGTTGTTGCTCCTAAAGGGAGGAAAAAATTGTTGTGTTCATTGGCCACCTTCATCGCTTGCGGAGGAAGAAACTAGATTGGGAGCACCAAGGAGTGAATGCATTGAATAGGCGTAGTATAAATGTTTCATTGGCTATTCAGTTGTTAGTCTTGTCAATCACTTTACGCTTGTCGGTCAACTGACAGACTAGTAAGCTTCGCTATGTTGATTGATGCAAAATAAATTTTTTAAACTATGGTTTAGGTACCTATGATGTACTCTTAACTACTAGTCGTATTTATAAGCATGAACAACAACCATTTTCCTCTATCATCATTATTGTATTTGATGGCAATTTATGTTTTGCAATGTTAATGTCTTCTCTTTCATCTTCTTCATTTGACTTCTTAATTTTGGTGGGGTCTAGTTGCACCTCTTATTTTTCCTAGATAACAACACTAATTTTGTACGGTCCATTTGAAGAAATTGAAAATGAAGATATTATCAAGGTTTAAAATATCGAGCCGTGCCGGAGTTTCGGTCCCGGACCGGAACGATACAGTTTCGGTACTGTATCGTACTGTGTCGGTATAGTTTCGGTATTTTTAAAATATAAAATATATTAATTAAAATAAAAAATTTAATCTAAATATTTAAAAATAAAAAATAATTTTTTTTGATAATTTTATAGATTTTAATAAAGCCTATTTAAATTATCCTAAATTATAATTTTGAATTATAGCTAGGAGTTAATTATTAAAATCTGATTAATCCTAAAGTTTTAAAAAGAAAAAAAAATCGCGCGGACCGCGCGATCGCTGTGCGCGGCCTGCGCGGGGCGTCACCGGGCCCCGGCGGCGTCGCCGAGGCCTCGCGACGCCTCCGGAGGTGTCGCCGAGGCCGTGCGACGCCTCCAGAGGCGTCGTCGAGCCCGGGCGATGCCTCCGGACGCGTTCCCGGTCGGATTTCCTGTGCCGGCGCTGTGCCGGTGCCGCGGCGGAACGAAAAATTTAGTGCGTATTGTCCGATACGGCACGAGATGTTAATCCTTGGATATTATACTTGTACCAAATAATGGTAAGAGTGGCAATGCAAAAGAGCTAGTGCTTGTTAGTGAGGTAAACGAGTCATGTCAAATCAAACTTTTTGTTGTTTAGGCTTGTTTGATAAGGCAACCGAGCTAGGCTAACCTGAGCTTAAGATAAACCAAGATATTGAAAAATTCAAGCCAAGCTTGGCTTGGTTTCTCTTTCAAACATGAGCTTAGTTCGAGCTTGGTTCATTTTTATCAAGCTCTTAATTCGATCTTGTTTTATTATTTGAAACTTTTACATTAAGATTGTTTGGTTGGTTAATGAACTTATATTCAAAACTTGTTTATTTGTTTTGAGAGATTCTTTGTTTATTTACATTTTTAATAACATATTTGTTAATGAACATGGTTCACAACCTTTGTCGTCGACATTGTTCATGAATTCATAAACAATTTACAATCTTTATTCAATATTAACAAGTTGAACACATATGAATTCAAACTTATTATTTAGTTTAATTAGTTGTTCAAGCTTGGATCTGTTAAGTGACTTGTTTGTCAAGTCGATACTGTCAAAATAATCAACAATCACATCTAAAGTAGCATAGCTAGGGTTGTAAGCGAACCAAACATTTATGAGTATGCTTGATTGGTAAGGTTAATTAGAGGTACAAACTTGAATAACTTATTAAAGTAAATGAACAAGCTTGAATACGTACGTATTCAATTCATTAATATTTGTAAAAGAGATTGTAAACTGTTTGTGAACACTGCCCGTCAACAAAACTTATAAACTATATCCATCAACGAAGCTCTTATCAAACTTGTAATTAAACAAAAGTTTTAAAATGAACAAACAAACTTGTAATAACAAACTTATTAATCAACTAAACAAATTTAAAAATATAAAAACTTCATAAAATCAAACAAACTCAAATTAAGAGCTCGATAACATCTAAACAAACTAATCTCAAAACAAAATTAAACCAAAGTCGAGCTAAAAAAAATGCCACGCTTGAACAATCATTATAGCAGCTTGGCTTAGATTAGCTAGGTTACCTTACCAAACAATCTCAAAACTTGGCTTGTTTGCATACCTAAGCACAGTTGCTCAAACTAAAAGTGGATGACTCAAGTAGACTCATCACTCGTTTGTCAAGTTAACACAAAAGTTCTTAGTTGGTCAAATTGGTGTAGCAGGAGCATCAATACAACTATTCATCAACTAGGGTGAGGAGGTTGTAGAAAAGGTTAGAGAAAAAAAATTAGAGATGGTAATTTTGTACTTGGCTTTGTACGAACTTTTGTGGGGATGTTTGATGTAAAATGAACTATCCAATTTCATGGATGAAACAACCAAAATTAAAAATGGGGTGACATCAAAGAAACATCATTTAGTGTGAGAGTTGTCAAAACACTAAAAATAGCTAAGCTTGATGATGCAACTTCTTCCTTGAAACAGGACCATGGAAAAAAGTAGATTGAAAACAAAATAAGTAAACTTGATAATGTGTCTCATTTGAACTAAACATTAGTTTAAAATAACACCAAATAAATCAGTTGCCTAGACTACCACTAAAGTTAAAGTTAGTTTTTAGGCATTTTACATAAGGGCACAAGCAAAGTTTGATAAATACCAAATCATGCTCATAATTTCAGATTTAATAGAGGGTGCACCTTCCCATTTTGACATTCTCAAAATATCCCTGTAGTTCTCTAAATGCCTTCAAAACTTTTTAAAATATTTTGATGATTTTCTAGTGGTCAAATTCAATAAAAGCACCAATTGATTCAGTAAAATCCAATAGTTGTTAAATTGTCATTTTGACCCATCAATTTGGTTGATCTTTCCATAAGGAGATGAATGGACTCATGAGAGCACCATGAATAAAATTGTAGTTTCGTATTGTTATTTTGAACATCGGAAAAACTTTTGGACAAAACACTTTGATGGGATTTAAATCAAAAAGTAAGGACATGAATAAACTTCTAGGAGCATTATGAGCACAATGGTAGTGGCATATTACTATTTTGACCACTAGATGAACTCCTAAACGACCATGAATGCAATGGGTCTCATATTGTCATTTTGACCATTGAATATGTAATTATGATGATTTGGTCAAAACACTGATTAGTTTTCTCTACAAGAATATACTAATGGTGTTCAAAATAATAACATGAGACCACCATTGCATTCATTGTGCTTCCAAGAGTCCATTCACGCTTTACTTTTTTATTCTAACCACTTGAAAGACATGTAAGTGTGTTGCCCAAATCACTTTTTAATGGTAAAAGAAAATACAGCATGAGACAACCATTGTATCTATAGTGCTTCTAGGAGTTCATTCATAACTCAAAATCACTTTTTGATTTTGGCCATTGGAAAAAAGAGCATTTTGACATGATTTGGCCCAAAAAATTACTTTGATAACTTTTTAGTTGGTCAAAATAACAATATGGGATCATTATGGCATTCATGTGCTCTTATGAGTATTTGTGCCCCTACTTTTTTTTAAAAAAATTGATCATTGAAAATGACAATATGTGACTATTGACCTAGAAAAAGTTGGTGATAGAATTTTGAGAAAAATTATATAGAGAATTCTAGAAAAGAAAGATATTAGAAAAATGTATATTGAAATAATTAAGAATATGTATAAGGTTTTAATGGCGAGAGTGAAGACTCCAAGCGGATTAATCGAAACATTTCCTATCTTTTTATAACAATCAATTTTAAGTCTATATCTTTTTATACTAGTCATGGATAAACTCATTAGACACGTCCAAAACACATTACCATAATGCATCTTGTTTGCAGATGATATTATTTTAGTAGATGAGATACAAGAAAGAGTAAATGCTAAGCTCAAATCTTAGTAGAAAACACGGACTAAAAGGTTTTAGGCTCAATAAAGACAGAATATATGAAATTTAAGTTTAATAATATTAGATATAGTAAGACAATGGTTAAGATAAAAGGTAATAAGTTTTCTTATAACCGAGAGTTTTAAGTATCTAAGGTCGTTTTTGTAAAACAGATGAAGGGGTTAATAGAGATGTGTTATATAAGATACAAGGAGCATAGTTGAAATTATAGTCGTCAATTTGAGTTAGGCTTGCTAGGTTGGCCCGCCCCGCCAAGTAATTTAGGTAGGTTGGGTTGAAATTTTATCAACCCATTTTAAGGTGGGTTTAGATGGGTTGGCCCACCTAGGCCCGCGACCCGCGTGGGTTGGCCCGTGGCGAGCTTGGGTTGACTCGCGGATTGAGAAAGTTTATTTATTTATTTTAAAATTTAAAATTAAATTAGAAAACTCAATAAATTAGTGGGTTTGATCCATTTAAATTACAATTCAAACTTAAAAATTATAATTCAAATTTAAAAATTTCAACTTAATCAATATAAATTATAATTCAAATTTAAAATTTTTAATATTTTTTTATTTTTTAACAGGCCCGTGGGTTGGCCCGCCTAACCCACGGCCTGCCTTGAGTTGGGTTGGGTTGGAGATTTCCGAACCCGCCAAGTTGGTGGGTTGGCCCGCCCCGCCCCGCAATATGATGAGCTCGCCATGAGTTGGCCCGCTTCGCCATAGGTTGGCTCGTTTGACAGCTCTAGTTGAAATTAAGGAGGGCGTGAGGGCATCAATTGTTCTTTGTGATCGTAAGGTACCTCTAAATTTTTTTAAAAAAAATTTATAAAATGGCGGTTAAACTTGCTATATTATATAAAATTGAATTTTGGGTTATGAATCGAGCACATGTGCTTGATGAGAGTTGCAGAGATGAGAATATTAAATTGGATGTACGGACATACAAGGATGAACATAAGAAATGGAAACATTAGAAGGAAAATTAGGTTGCGTCTGATTGATGGAAAATTTCAAGATATGCATTTAAGATAGTATGGATATTTTACTTAGGCGAGCAATAAATATCTTAGTTAGGCAATATGAGATCATGACAAATATGTACATTAATCGTGGAAGCAAGACCAAAGAAGACTTGGTTAAAAACAATAAAATAGAATAAAATTTATTTAAATATAAATGAAGATATAGTAAGGTAGTAAGCTCAATCGATAGGAGGATTCATATAGCCGACTCTAGTTAATTGTATAAAAACTTGGTTGTTGTTGTCATTATTCATTGGAAATGTTATCTAGATGCTTTAGTTAAACCACTTTGATGAGTCACATGATAAAAGGAGATAAAAACTGAAATCACCATGATCTCAAGAATCGATTTGTGGCCTTGCTGATTTTGAGCACTAGAAGGATATCAGAATATTTTTAAAAGTTTGAAAAAGTGTTAGGACAAGTGTAGGATATTTTGGGGATGTCAAAAATGGAAAGCTGCGCCCTTTAGTAAATTTGACCCTATTGTGCATGGTTTGCTAATTATCAAACTTTAAGTGCATGCTTTTGGAAAATACCATTTTTTTCTCTCATAACGTCTGAAGGATTCCATTATGCATAAAGAAGCAAAGAAAATTAAACAAATACTGGTGATCTCCAACTAAGCAGACTAAAAGAACCAACTGGCTAGTGACAGTGAAAATACATGCACAAAATCTAACAAGAAGAGGGCAAATTAGACAATACCAGTGTGGTAAACAAATTTATTAGGCACTGAAGAAATCAACTAAACTTTAAAAAATGATACATCTAGAATTCGAAAGGAATATATGCTGAATTTTACAAGAATTTATAGGGGTGTGTTTGAACTGCTTGGAAAACTAGACTAATTTATTTGATAAACTGTGTACTTTTTTCTAGTTATTAGTACTCTGGAGTTTGGATTGCAAATTTTTATCACAATATTTTTGATGCTTCATTAGAGTTGATGTTTCCCATGGATGCATCAACTCTTTGAGGCAAGAGGTTATTGAGTCATCGAAAATCCTTGTTTGTCACAGAAATTCACTCAAAATTCTTCTTCTTTTTTTTTTTTTTTTGCACTAACAAGAATTGCTATGCATATTCTTTTAGATCCTGAAAGCCCATGTTTTGTGTAGTCTGTGGATTAAATATGATGTTTGGTGTGCCTTTTTGTCATGGCTCCACTATATTTGGTTTTTAAAGATTTTGATGCAAGAAATTTTGGGTGATGATCACATTTACCCATTAAGATTTTGATATATATTTACCCTTAAGATAAATTGGAACTAAAACAACTACTCAAGGTTGATTTGAGTAAGATATGATGGTTTCCTGGTAGCATTGCTCAATGACTATCTTGTACTCTTTGAGAACCTGCCAAATGACTATCCTGTAATACTTGAGAACTTGTCACCTATCATATGGCTAGATTCTCTTTTCCCTCACCGGTGATCTTTCCCATCTACTATTTTCTATGTAAATTTTGTGTTAGAATTGTCTTCATTTTCATTTGTGTTGGTTGTTTGCAGGTATTTTGTTCTCACACACTATTCCTTTACAACTATTAACCAATTTAATTTTTGAGAGACGTAATTAAAGCCTTTTGAATTAACAAAGCCTTGTGCAAGATCTATCTAGAGAAGCATTTTCTATTTTATAGGTGAAAATCAAATTTGGTACCTTGGACACTTATTTTTAGGTACCTTTTATCATGGAACTTAGAGGCATATTAGCAAATCAATTGTTAGAGAAACTTGCTACTTGTTTTTAAAAGAAAAAAAATTCCCCTTTTCATAATTTCATAGTATAATCCATTTATTTCTTTTCCTAGCAATTTTTTCAGCATCAAAGTCACTGGATGTCTATTATAACGCTAAAGAAACCAGTTAAGACTTTCTTGCGTCTTTTATATCTATAAGATTCTTTACATTTAAATATACTAACTAATTTGATCTCTATGAAGTCCTACATATTATTGGATAAAAAATAAATCATGTGGCACATTTTGTCTTTTTTCACAGCTTTATTAAGCATTATTAAAAAAAAAATCCCGAATAGAATTTGTTGGTTAAACCAAAATGATAATATCCCAATCTTTGCCCACGTGATCTCTCTACAGCTACACTAGTGTCATTTAGCTGCTTAATTAACCTGTATTTTTGCATAATTTAACACTTTCTTCTTTTTTTAAAAAATTTGCTGCATAAACTTCTGCGCTATAATTGCATTTAAACCCCTCCTGCAGACTACCACCATTTGGTGACCATTATCAGAATGAAATGTTTACATTTTTTCCTCATTGTTTTTTTCAGAGAGTCAATCAATGTCTGCAGGATGCCTGTACTTTGTCACAGTTTTCAAATTGTAGAACTTTGATAGATTGTGGTACTGATGATGCTGCTGGACGTGTTGATGGAACGTGGGTTAATCATTCCAATTCTACTTCTTGCTTTGACACTGATAACGGAAACTTTCGTTATGGGATCTACGAACAAGCTGTTTTGCTAACCACTCGACCTAGCGTTGTACAAAGATATATTTATGCTCTATTTTGGGGTTTTCAGGTAATATTACATATGTTGTACTTAAATTGAAATTCTCTGCCAGTTTCTAGTAGTTATACGGTTGTGGTAATATTACATTTCTTGTTAAACCCCTAGATTGACTATTAACTTGCGAGCTTGAAATTCTAATAATCTTGTTAAACCCAGGAGTCTAAATTCTGGTTTTCTTACTGTTCTGTTGTCTACTTGTTTTATCACCCCTCATGGACTTTTTGTGCAGTCATCGAGGACTATAAAGAAATGCAATTGGAAATTCTAATTTGGGATTAGATAGAATTCCGAGCATGGAATAAATTCTTTGTTAAGAAAGAAGTCGTAAACTACAATATTTCCTATAGAGTTTATTTTGTCTCTGTGTGTGGTGTGAGTGTAGACATACAAAACATCAAACTATATATGAGAAGCCAAGCCAGTTGCATCTTGCTGTGATGAGCCCCACTCATGCTTAAAGCTTGGTTGCTCGTGGGTGCTTAGCTCAACTTGGTGCTTTTTAGGTCAAATTGTATTTTTTCCCTACAATAGTTGAGAATATTTTTTTGTTGTCTTTTCGTATATTGGATATGAATAACTACAAGGCACTTTGTGTCTGGGTATTGATCCTCAATAGAAATGAGATGTGCCAACTGTGCTGAGCTTGGTGTCCATCCCATGCCAAGGCCATACAGCTGCAAGAGAGGACCTAGTAAGCCCTACTCGGAGGTAATATAAGTGTTGTTGAGAAGGAGCCAATGGTCTCGTGCTGAAGAGCTCATCTTAGTGGTCTCCTCTAGTCTCAACATAGTTGAGAAAAGTGTCAGTCTCAACACAGAGGAAGACACACTAGTCTTGATCTGAACAAGTAGCAAAGAAGGGACATGGGGAAGATGAGGGTGGTAGTATCATAGGTTTTTTTAGTGTCGGTGGACTAGGAAATGATAGGTTTTGCTTATGTTTACTGGTACAAATGGTTTTCAAAACCATGTATAACTAATTAATTTAAATAGTATTTACTCCTTTTATGAAGTCAAAATCTCCTTTGCCTGGGTAATAAGTAAATTTAAGCCTTGTGTTCTTGTTTCTTTTTTCTTCATGGAAAAATATTATATCAATTCTTTTCTCGAATCACCCATATAATAATGTTGAATTAACTTGTTGCCACATTAAATAAGTTGGAAATCCATAATAGAGTCCGACCAAAACGACCGAATTTATTATCTTCATGCATTAAGATAATAAATTACCTAGTAGAAAAGATTTAAAAATCATTACAAACCCTCCTTTTTCTTTTCTATTGCAGTTTTTTGCTTATTATATGATAATTATGATAATTTCTTAACTTTTCATATATAGAAACAGATAGACTATAAATGACATCTCTTATGTCAATGACACCAAAGGGATATTAAATGAATGGAATTGGGATATAGATGGAATATAATGAAATAGAACCACTTTGAGAGGTTCCCTATGAAATGAGGCATGGAACGGAGCCACTACGAAGAAGTTCCGGGAGTTACGAAGGAAGCTTCGGAATCATAACTGTGAGTGTTTCAAATCAATCTTTTGCCATAGTACGAAGAAACTGATAGAGAGATTCAAATGTTTGATAAGTCCCCATCTCTTTCTTTTCTTCTCCATGGGCGCCGAATTACTGAGCATGAAGGTAAGCTATTGATGCCATCTGTGATCCTTGATGTGGTGCTGCTTACATGAAGTGAAGGCAAGTTGCTTGTGCCAACAAAAGTGCTATTTGTTAGTGCCCACATGGTGCCAACAGCATTGCTAATGGTAGCGCATGTCTTTGCTGGTGTTGCCCAAAAGTAGAGCTCCATGGTGCACCAAGTGAAGTGGAAAAGAGGTGGGAAGAATAGGTAAAATCATAGTTGCATAGTTTAGGATTATAATCTCCCTATTTTATATTATACAAGCTAACATCTTTATGATGGTTTCCATCCTCTCTTTCTTATATCTCCTCCTTTCTTTTTGATCTTTTTGATTTCTTTCTTCCCTCCTAAGTAAACATAGCTTAAGTCCTAGATGCAAAATAAGAAACACCTACTTTTTAATAATATAGAAGTTCTCCCAAATGTAAAACCTGAGAAAAAAATGGAATTTTCAGCTTCTATGCAAAATTTAACATGCTTATTAATTTTATTCCTAATCCAAATTTATATTACCAAATACCAAGTTGTTCATAGATCCTTTCCAAATGTAGTAAGTTCTGGTTATTAGAGGATTTGTCCTTTTTCATTGTTAAAATTTATGATCTTCACTATCTTGTTTCACTGTTCCCGTTTACACTAATGATTAGTTTTTATTTGCTTAATTAACTGCTGCCATCTTTATATATGATTCATTTGGAAATTTGAATTTTTATGAGCCCTTTGTTATCTAACATGTTTAAATTTTTATTTGTTTTCCTAGCAAATAAGTACCTTAGCAGGTAATCTAGTTCCAAGTTATTTTGTGTGGGAAGTTTTGTTCACTATGGCGATCATTGGTGCGGGGCTGCTTCTTTTTGCCTTGCTTATTGGGAATATGCAAAATTTTCTCCAGTCTCTTGGTAGAAGGTAAAAAGCCACCAATACTCCTGCTATTTTAATCAGTTCCAGAGTCTCTTGAGGTTATTATTTTTAAGAGGAAAGTGTTTTCTAATTAACCTATTAATCTGCTTCTGTCTAGGGATATTTTTGGAGTAGATGATCATAATGTTTTTTGATCTTGTCCAATCATTGCAACAGTAGGTGTTTCATTATGTGTGTGTGTGTGTATAATAATGCCTTTTACATCTTCCCTATGATCTGTTGCACTATTCTCATTGATATTTCGCATCAAGATGTCTAAGTTTATGCATCCCATTTGTTCAATAATAAGGTCAGACTATTTATGGTATTAATTGCCAATGTCAAGATGTTCCTCTTTTAGTATAATAACTTTTTCAGTCTTCATGTAGCTTGTGTTGGATGATATATCACAAGATTTATTAGAAGGGAAAATTAAATTGTTCTAGTGGAAGTTTTTGAGAATGGATTGCCGCCTAGTGAATGTGCAAACGCCATGTAGAAATCTTGCCTGTTAGCTGTGGATTGTCACCTACTCTCGACAACAGCTACCCCATTTATTATTAGCTTCTTTATGTCTTTGTTAAGTTTTGGAGGGGAACTTCAATTATGTCTAGTCCTTGTGGATGATGATGTCTTGCAACTTTCACATTTCAGAGACAGTAATGAAATGGTTGAGTCATTACCAGATGGATGAATGTTTGAACAATCAACGAGATCAGTGACTAGATTAGCTCTCTTCTATTTTGGGGAAATATCTAGGAAAAGTTTTTGTGGCTGATAGTCAATTTTTTAATATTAGAGAAGCCAAAGTAATTGGTTTACAGAATCATAGATTTTAAACGAAAAACCAAGCAATATCTGTACTTTTTATACAAAAGCTTACATCTTTCCCTTTTGCTAATCAAGGAGACTAGAAATGCAACTTCGACGACGTGATGTTGAACGATGGATGAGCCATCGGCGATTACCTGAAGCATTAAGAAGGTTTGGAACTTAAATTCCTATGTTGTTACTAACTCTCAAATTTTATGCTTCTTTTTTACCAATATGTATTAACTTAGTTGTAATCTTTTGCTTAATTTCTGTAATAAAGTAGATTCCTATCTTGTCTTTATGGTTGCATGGAGTTTATCTCCTTTCACTCAAATCTCTTGCCAGCTTTAAGAATACTACTAAGGATTCCTGATATGCTTTTTCCAAATAAGATTATGGTTTATAGGAGTGACTGATCCATGCTGAGTGACCAAGTCTGATCCTTAAATTCCCTGATTGTCAGGGACTAATGGTTTGATGGTTGTTTTCTATCTGGTTCTTATTGTCTTCTTAATAAAACCAATTCCAGTCAATCCTAACAATGGTGCTCAACAAATATATAAATTAAATGGAATCAGATCCTGTGATTTGATTTGTCGATGAAGCTTTGTCTGAACTGATCCTGACCGAAAGTTCATGTGCCCACTTGTGAACTTGATCTTCGTCGACATAATGCAACCATCCAACAATGTTGTAGTGTCATCATTAACAATATGGTGTTTCTTTGATACTAAGAGCACAGATGCATTATCACTAGATTCAGAGCACTTGACAATTATGACTTTTCGTGGAATATGAGATATGAGAAAGACCTAATGACGTGTGGGTGTGTGAGAAAGAGATAGATTCCTCACGAGTTACAATTGCTTCCGCATTCCATTGAATTGTTTAAACAGGCAAACACTGATGCATCATCACTAGTTAGAGCACTTGAAAATGGCTTCTTGTGTAAGATGAGATAAAGGAAAGACCTAAAGATGTCTGTGTGTGTGGTGGTGTCCACAAAACTAGGCTACTGTGAAACTAGGATTGGTTTCCATAGTGATGCTTTCCACTTCCGGACTTGTATCGCTTTCCAACTCCCGTAGACGAGCATCATCAAAACCTAATTATCATGTTCTTAAAGCACTTCCTAGATGGCTTCTTGAAAAACATTATAACTTTAATCATGAATTTATAGATGGATCTCTTTCCTAACAACTCACACTGTAGGAACAAGTAATTAGCCATTTGTTTAATAAATAGCACTATACTCGACCATTTGAGATAACTTTGAGAAGCTTTGCTATTTTTTCCTTCGAATATTCTTTTGTCAATTAATTGCTTTTTATTCCACCAGTATTGAATCTTTGGCTTGACAGTTCTATTTCACTGAATATTTCAGGAAAGTAATACGAGCTGAACGATTTACATGGGCAGCTACTCGGGGCATTAATGAAGAAGAGTTGATAGAAAATCTGCCAGAGGACATACAAAGAGAGATACGCCGCCATTTCTTTGGGTTTCTCAGCAAAGTTAGTCAATAAAACATTACATATCTAATAGTTTGTCTCTCAAAGTATAGTTTTTCTATCTCAAAAATTTGTCAAAATTAAAGAAAAGGGTGCTATTAGAAGTAGCCTAAACGTTAGCAAAACTAAAGTTGGTTAGATTGCAACTAAAGAAAGTAGATGCTACTTTAACTTTTATCTTCATGTAGATGCCTAAAAAAATTCTTTTAAATGATTCTCTACATTTAAATCTGTAAGCTGACTTATTTTCACTTTATATTTTCATCATGAATCAAATTGCCATAACTTATTGCTCCAGAACGACCAATGATTTGATTTCAGGTTGGCATTTTCACCCTAATGGATGAACCAATGCTAGATGCCATGTACGAGAAGTTAAAGCAAAAGGTGTACATTAAAGAAAGTAACATCTTTTACAAGGGAGGACCATTTGACAAGATGGTTTTCATAGTCCGCGGTAGATTGGAAAGTATTGGAGCAGATGGAAACATAGCTCCCTTAACAGAGGGTGATGTATGTGGCGAGGAGCTCCTTACGTGGTATCTTGAGCACACTTCAGTAAATAGAGGTATGACCACTTCAAATATTTATGATGTTGCAATCAGGTATTATACTTTCGATATGATGTGGTTTAATGGGTGGCATAGAAGGGCCTTATCATGTTCTAAATTTTAACATTTTTAGTAATAAACTTTATAGATTGTGATTTCAAGTAGCCCTTTCTACCTAAACGGGACTGGCATGAAAGATCAAGAACAGAGGAACATGAGTGAGGAGGCAGCTCTAATACTATGGATATTGTTGAGGGGAAAACATTAGGTTTCATCCTCAAAGAATCTTTAGTAGTCCTCTCTACCAATGGATATTGTTGATAAATAAGAATACTATAAATAATCACTTACCTGCTATATTGCATAATACTCCAGAAGTGCGTAATAGACGCGTCTCGTGTTTAGTAGAGCACCAAATCTCAAGAAAGCTTTCCCTGGCAAATAGTTCCTGAGAATGAAAGATCCAAATCCAACAAAAAAAATATGTATTCAAAGTCATACATGGAGACATTGGTTTCCACAATTGTAATGCTTTCACGCAGTTACTTTAGCACCCCTATTCGTTTCTCGAATTGTAATATCTTCTAATGGCTGTCTGATGGATAATCCTGTTCCATTTGGAATTAGTATTGCAAAGTCTTTTCCCCCCTCTTTTATTATTTCTGTGTATAGGTTCACTGAAATCATCATGTTCTTGGATTGTGCTTTGTTGCAGAGGGAGGGAGAATCCGATTCCCAGGATCGCGGTTGTTATCAACTAGAACTGTTAGATGTCTAACTAATGTTGAAGCTTTTGCACTCCATGCTGCTGATCTAGAAGAAGTCACTACATTGTTCTTCCGGTTCTTGAAAAACCCTCGCGTACAAGGAGCTATTAGGTAATGTGCAATCTTTCTGAACTGTGCATTTGATTTTGTAACATCATTCTGCATATTTGAGTCTACAAGACATCATGGTTCAAAAATGTTTCTTGTTCCACTTGTTTCTTGGTGCTTTGAGGGTCATAAAAGCTGATTTACCAGATAAAAGTGCTAGGATGAAGAACCACATTTGGTAATCTTTGGCGAGTGATAGCGAATATAAGAATGTGTGATTCCATTCGATTCCAGTTTCAATAACTTCCATTTGTCTTCGAGAATATTAGATTTTGTGCGAGTATAGCTTCTAAGATTGCTCAATGCCTCACTATTTCAATTTCAGGTATGAATCACCCTATTGGAGAAACTTGGCTGCGACACGCATTCAAGTGGCTTGGAGATACCGGCAGAAGCGTTTGAAGCGCGCTAGCATGGCAAACAATTTGTCTGCTAATCGTACAGCTTGACGCAGCGCTGAACATGGATGACCTTCAGCTGCAAATGCTATAGCTGTCGGTTACACCCATAATTATGCAAGGCTTTTTGAAGCATGGTCTTTTACCTCCACAATTTCCCTAGGGATTTCTGTATCGATCCGGATTCAAGATAACATGAAAATCCTGATGCATCTCTCTCACATGATGCCTGCCATTGTTTTTATGAATCCAGTTGTTGTTAGACTAGTAGTTTGTTGTGCTATCTGCCTCGTGGTTGATGTATTTATGTGCCTCAATTAGGTTTAAATTTCCTGGTGGATCTAAACCAGCAGAGAAATATTGAGATGTAGCAATTCTAAGGATCACTACGAGATTAATGTGTATACATGGGACATTCATTTAAATCTCAGATCCAATAAGATGTAGCAGTTTCATCCTTCACCTCGATATCACTCAATTCTGTTTTTTGGGAAGAAAATTTGATCTGGACGAACCGAATTGAATTATCTTCATTCAAGAAAATCATAGATTTACACATTGATAATCCAACAAGTTAGAACTCTAACAACACAGACATACTTACCTATGACTTGCAGAAGAACAACACCTGAAAGCAATCCCCTGCCAATGGAGCAACTCCCTCTTCGGACTGTTATTGGGCTATATTCTTGTTTTAATGGAAACCTTCAGAATGCACACAATTTCTTTGACCAAGAACAAAAACTAATCTATCTAGATCTGGAAAAAAAAAAAAAAGGAAAACTAGAGATGTACCATGATCCCAAAATATACATGGAGAGCATGATTTCAGGAAATAAAGATTAAATGCAAATGGACCACCAAAGAAATCACTAGTTTGGAAGATGACAGTCAGCAAAAAAGAACAGGCTTAAACAAGGATAAATAGCCCTTACTGGTTTACTACATCCACATATGTTCTGTGAAAATCATAACAAAGGCAACTCTTCGAGTAAAATTCATGTGAAGCAAACACTCGTCATCATGCAATGGGTATCTCCGTGGGCACCAAAACAGCAGGTCTTATGTATTCCTCTTCATCCTTTGGTGGATGGATAGTGACAAGATCTGGAAGTGGAGTGGTTGGCCCTTGCTTCCCCTTTGGATCCCAGTCCAACATAATTTTAACCTTGATTCCAAGAACACCCTAACCATTTGGGGGAAACACGATTTGATTAGGTGGACCAAATTGCATGTTATTTGCCACTTGGATTCGATGTTGAAACTAAAAATCCTAGTAGTTTTTGTGGCGTGTAGAATAGATTATAGTGTATTTCAGATACTAACCTGTCTAAGGAGAACATGCCTCACTGCAGAGTCAATGTATTCCTTTACTGGCTGACCAGAAGAAATCATGTATCCATCCTTGAACTTCATGGATTTAGCTCGCTGGGCCCTGAGCTTTCCACTTACTATTACCTGAAAGAAAATCAGGGATCAAAATACCACATTCATTGAAAGGTCAATGGATCTCTAGAATAAATTTGTGTACCTCGCATCCCTTTGCACCACTCTCCATGACAAACCTCAAAACACCATAACAGGCCCTGAAAGAAAGCAAAGTGAATAACACATTACTTTTATGCTAAAACACTATCAATGAGATGCATCAATTTTTGAAAGAGCAGTGAAAACTATTGACTAAAAATTATTTATCAACTAGAAAAAGAGATGGATTCAACTGCCTCTGAAACCAGCATAGGCAAGGCGAAAGAACTAAATGAAGTCTCAACACTCAACAGGATTCATAAAAGATTATGTCAAAATCTTGGACAACAGCAGAAGTCATATTGCCCATGAATCATCTCTTCAGATAATACAAAAATATTATTGGACAAGAAACCAACTCGGAGCACCATGTAGGTGCCATTAGACTTCCTGTATGTTGCCTAAAATACAAGCAATGCACTACTAGCAGTCTTACTAAATTCTAACTTTCTAAGCTATCAAAGAATGTATTGCAGAATGACATAACAAGGAATACTTCAGAACTAATCATAAAAACTAATATAAGAATGATCAGTAGACATACAGGGAACAGGATCTGATTGATGTATAATTAGAGATCGAGTCATAAAAACTAATATAAGAATGATACATCATAAAATTGAAGTACCAAAAAAAACAAGAACAAATCATGTAAATCATGAGACATATGAATACTCAAACAGTATCATAGGAAGTGTAAAAGATAATCATAAAAATAATTCTTAAAATACACAATCCTACATAAAAAAACATACTATCACAATTCTACATAAAAAAACATACTATATGCTTAATCAAGTAGAAACTACTTTTTTGCTAAGTGAATCATATTAAATGTTTCATAATAAATGATTAAATTATTTGCATTATATGGAAAGCAGATAGAAGCTAAGCAAGGACCATATTTAACAAAAGATAAAAACATTCAAGATGGCAAACTAGTTGGAAAGTCAACATATGATTATAGAAGTACAAAATAATATCCAACACATAATGAAGCATTAATATGTTGCCAATTGCTTTAGTCATGAGATCAAGAGATAGCATGACTACATATGCATCAATGGCAATATCAATGTTGTCATCTTCCGACACAAAGTTGGCACAAAACAACCTATTTGCTGTAAGGATGACATACATCACCTAACAAAACCAAACTAAGATAAAAGCAATTTCTTACTCAAACTGGAAAAAAAATTCAGGACACCAAACAATTTACAAAGTACACAAAATATGATTATAGGAGAAATTGAAACAACATTTGATTACTTTGTAGATCCATGGACATGTTGCCAGGAGCTTTAATAATGAGATCAAGACCTTCACAACATGATATCATAAACAGTAGTCTCAAAATTGTCACCTTCTGATACTAAGTTGGTACTGAATAGCCATCTCTTTATAGATCATACAAGAGAGTTTTCTATGGGCATTTAAGGGCGTACAGACACATATCAAAATAAAAATAAACATTGAAGTGTTTAAAAAAATAGTGCCTTGTGGTTTACACAAAAGAAACAGCATTTAATTGCAACTTAAATAACCTAGGGCGAACGGAGTCGATCAGACTGAATATAAACGTGAATAGTTTGGACAAACTCTCAGGAAGAGGAAATGCCTTCGGACTAGAGTTTCCCGTAATAATCAAATCTTGAAGACTAATTAGGCACACAATGTAGAATAGGGGAAATATTACCATCGTCAAACATGGATTGGAAACAAACGGCAAATCAAATACCAACCTGCGAACTGCGAGGCCACCAAGAAGTTTGTAACGCAGTGATTCAGCTTGAGCAATGGCACAGAGCCCCCTATTGTTCACCTTCTCTGCGTAGAGCTCCACGCCGTTCTCAGGAAATTTGAATCTTTTCTGGACCACCGACGTCAACTCCCTAATTCTTCTGCCCTTCTCACCTGAAGCACCAATCAAGAGGCAATAAAAAATTTCTTCCTCTATAAACCGGAACAAACTCCAAAATCAGGAAGGCAACTCACCAAGGACGTTCTGAGTGCGAGTCGCCCGGATAATGATCTCCGTTCGCATGGGCGTAACCCTAACCTCGACACCAGAATAGCCATCCTCCGCGAGTTCTCTCGTCAGGACCTCGTTCAACTCGGCAAAGAACACTCCGTCCGCTACGAACTGTAAGACGATAGAGAATCCACCAAAACAAGCGATTGAAGCGTGAAGGACAGGAACGAAGTGGCGGAAAAAGACCACTCAGATTGGAGAAGGGCCAACCTTTCGCTTCTTACTCATTTGGGTCGCCATGGCTTTCGCACTCGCGCCGCGCGTACTCCCTTCGCTGAATGCGACGCTCGTCTGGAAATCAAACCCTAGCAATGGGCACGGATGACATTAAATACGAATTGGGCGGAAGGATCGAACGGCTAGAAAGCGTCGACAATAAGATAGACGGTTCAAGTAGATGATGGGAACTAAAGAAAAACAGAACCGTCAGATGAACGAAATGCGCCATCCTAAATGAATCAGAGCCGTTATTTCGTACAATACTGCTTAGTGTATTGTATTAAGAGCATCCGCAACGCTCGTGGTGTTATAACACCTTTAACCAGTGGTCGATTGGATCCACTAACACGTGGTTGAGTGGTGATCGACCAGTGGTCGATCACCATATAGTGGTCGACCACGTGGTCGACCACCACTCACACTATGCAGCCTCTACAAACGCGTTAACAATAAAAAAATAAAAATAAAAAGCACGGGCCCACCTATTAACGCGTTCAGAACTCTGAACGCGTTCAATACCTCACTCTCTCACTCTTCCCTCACTTTTCCACGTCCTTCCTTCGCTCCTCCACATCTGCTATTAACGTTCGATTAACAGCGCGTTACGGATGCTCTTAAATAAATTTCATTTTGCCCCCACAGTTTGTGATTCTGTCCAAAATGTCCCTATGGTTTTTGAATTGGTGTTTTACTCCAATTTTTTTTATAACCGAGATCCAATTCTTGCGAATTGACGGTCTGATCTCACAACAAATTTCATCGATCCCATAAAAAATCATCATATCTCAAACTTTGTTTAACTTTTATGATTCAAAATGATCGTTCTAATTCCAAAAAAAAATTCATCGATCGAACACAAATTTAAACTCTCATTATTAAAAAAATTTGAACTCTCATTATTAAAAAATTCATCTTAGCATCGTGCCATAGCATCAGAGGTACTTTGATATGCTCTCGGGATAATAGAGTTGATTACAACGGGATAGATAGATCGAATCTCAATGAAATCGAAATAATACACTCTCCATCGTGACTAACTATAATTTTTTAATTTACCTCCTTATAGATAATCATGAGTTCGATCACATTTTACTAAAGGAGTCAGTTTTAGCATACTTACAACCAGTATAATATAAAGTTCTAAAACATAAATTGTTTATAAATCAAAGAACAAATATTTAATAGTTTAGATATTCTCAAAGCCAACAAATCAATAATACAAGTTTTTTTAATCTAAAAAAACACTTAAAGTTTGCCTAAAAGCATTTCCAATCATAAGCATGAATTCAATATTTCATGAAAAGAAAAACAAAAAACACTCACAATGCGGACACAAAAATACAAAGTGATCAATGATTAAATATGAGCTTCATACAAACTTAAAAGATTTGAAGAGAAAACAATGTCATACTTTCTTAACCAGGTTTTGAACAATTATAAAATCTACGAATAGTTCCTATCAGACTTGTAAGATTTCGTCAGTAACATAGCCACCAGCATCACCGAGGAGGACAAAGATGAATTATTTCTGGCGACAGGCTCCAAAGCTCAATGCCTCAATCATCACCGCGCTGTTTCCTTGAATAACCTACAAAAGGATTTCTGATATATATCTTTGAACAGGGCATGGCTAGCGGTATAATCGAGTCAAGCCACTCACTCACAAGCTATTCGGATCTTAAAAAAAGTTCGTTTGATTAAGTTAACGAGCCGAGCTCGAATTTAATTTCAAGTTCGAAAACATTATCGAGCCAAGCTCGAGCTTAACAGTATTTTATTCGTGAGCTCACAAATGTGCTCGTTAGGCTGCTCACGAATGAATTCGTTAAGAATATTATTTATATAAAATTATCATCTTGTTTGATTTAGATTATGATCAATTCCCAAATAATACAATATCATCGCCATATCAGCAAAAGAGCTATAAGTCAAAAATGCTATTACCTAGGCGACCTAAAATTTTTTATAATTCTGGAGGTTAACAAAAAAATTTTCCATGATTACCCATTAATTTTAAAACTCAGTTAATTGAATTGTATTATGAAATATAATTGAAACCCAGTTAATTAATTTAATAAATTTTAATTTAAAAATTTATAAATTCAAAAGAGATAATTTATTTTAAATTTTAAAAAATAAAATTAATAAATTATATATATTAATTTAATGATTTATTTTATTAGAATAATTATTTTAATGATTTATTTTATTAAAATATATATAAATTTATGTTAAATTTTAAAAAATAAAATTAATAAATGATGTTTATTAATTTAATAAATTATTTTATTAAAATAAAATTAATGAATAATATTTATTAATTTAATAAATTATTTTATAAAAATAATTATTTTAATGAATTATTTTTTAAAATATATATAAATGTATTTTAAATTTTAAAAAATAAAATTAATAAATTATATTTATTAATTTACTGAATTATTTTATTAAAATAATTATTTTAATGAATTATTTTATTAAAAATATATAAATTTATGTTAAATTTTAAAAAATAAAATTAAATGATGTTTATTAATTTAATTATTTATTAAAATAATTATTTTAATAACTTATTTTATTAAAATAAAATTAATGAATTATATTTATTAATTTAATGAATAATTTTATTAAAATAATTTTTTTAATGAAGTATTTTTTAAAAAATATATAAATTTATGTTAAATTTTAAAAAATAAAATTAATAAATGATGTTGATTAATTTAATGAATTATTTTATTAAAATAATTATTTTAATAAATTATTTTATTTTAAAAATATAAATTTATGTTAAATTTTAAAAAATAAATTTAATAAATAATATTTATCAATTTAATAATTTATTTTATTAAAATAATTATTTTAATGAATTACGTTATTAAAAAAAATTATGAATTATATTTATTAATTTAACAAACTATTTTATTAAAATAATTATTTTAATAAATTATTTTTTAAATATATATAAATTTATTTTAAATTTTAAAAAATAAAATTAATGAATTATATTTATTAATTTAATGAATTATTTTATTAAAAATATATAAATTTATTTTAAATTTTAAAAATTATAAATAAATTATATTTATTTTTAATATATTATCAATTTATTATCATTATTAATATTAATAATTTAATTTAATTAAATCAAATTAAGGTAATATAGTAAATATTAAATTGGTTATATTTTATTCCCTCCAAATAAATAAGTTGAACTAAACAATATTAGATTATATTTTATACTCTATACCCTTGGTTATGGTAATCACATAACCAAAGTTATATATGATAACTTGAACCAAACACACCCTAAAAGTAAAATCCTAGTCGATTACCATCTGCCTCGCTGCCTCAATGCCTCTGTGAATCATCGACTCCCATCCACCTGGCCGCCTCAACGCCTTCGGGAATCACCTACAGAGAATGCCTCTCTGTGAATCGCACAGAGAGAACGATAATCCGATAAATGATCGTCCCTGTCTTTGATCTTCAAACTCAAATCCTATTAATCCAACAATCCCTAATCTCCAAGCTCGAACCCATCAGTCCCAGCAGTCCTTCAACCTTGATCTTCATTCTTCAAGCTCCTATTTGAGATGAGAAATTTTGCTTCCTTTCCTAATTTCATTCTATTTCGTTTGTGGTTTCTATAGCCTTTTGCTCCTTATCCTCAACCCATGTCCTGCATAATCTGTGTCTGTGTGCAACTGTCGAGCATGGCAAGACAAATAACCAAGCTTATTGTTTCTTTCTCTGCCCATGCACGCTGAACACACAAATGACACTTAGGATGTGATTTCTATTTACTTGATTATCAAGCATGGAATCTCTACAATTAAATTAACATCAACCTTGTCCCTACTGGCAAGTAAAACTTATTTGCTTGTAGAGTGATTAATTGATTCGATACTTAAAATTTGTTTGTTTGTAGACTTTTTTTTATACAACTTTTATGCAGGACTTTTGTATTCAATGTAGACTCCGTATTTATCAACTGAAGATTCTACCATAAGTCCTACTTTAGGAGAAATTCAACCTTTAGCAAATAATACCAGTAAAGTAATTCAAACCAATAATGTGCAGCATCTCGAGACAATTGAAGAAGAGGAAGAAAATTTATATGCTCCAAAGAAAAGAAAACGGGCATCCAAAGCGTGGGATGACTTTAAAGAGGTTTCTCTTCCAAATGGGACAATAAAGGCTAGCCTCATTTACTGGTTGAACATCTTTATTTCGTTCTGGTCTGGTAAATCTTGTCTCAATTTACTGGTTGAACATCTTTATTTCATTCTGGTCTGATAAATCTTGTCTCAATTTGACTCATATATAAAGAACTAAAAGTCAATGCCTCATTTACAATATACCCCTCTGCAATAGATCCTTCAGGTCTTGCTTTATTACGAACATATTTTTTAAGTCTGCCCAAATATCATTCAAAGGGATACATCCATCGTGAGGAAACAGGTCCAGCTAACATAGCTTCACGAGGTAAATGAACTGCCAAATGAACCATAATGTCAAAAAAAACTGGGGGAAATATTCGTTCCATCTTACATAATATGAGAACTATTTCCTCCTCCATTTTACTTAAGTCCGCTATGTGTAAAGATCTTGCTGTTATCTTTTTGAAAAACTCACATAACTCAATCAGTGTGCCGCATATGTCTTTTGGGAAGAATTTACGTATAACCACTGGAAGTATTCTTTGCAACAAGACATGACAGTCATGGGATTTGAGTCCATATAACTTTCCATCATTTGCATTCACATTTTTAGATATATTAGCAGCATATCCATCAGGAAACTTCACAGACTTTAAAAATTGATAAAATTCACGTCTTTCTTCCAATGTCAATGTGTAACTTGCATATGGTTTACTAAACTTGTCTCCTACTTTCTTCAAATGCAATTCACTTCTAATCCCCATATCCTGCAAGTCTAATCTTGCTTTCAATGTGTCTTTCGACTTTCCATCTATATTTAATAATGTACCAATCAAAGCATCACAGATGTTTTTTTCAATATGCATCACATCTAGATTGTGTCTCAACTTTAAATCTGGCCAATACTCTAACTCAAAAAATATAGACTTCTTTACCCAATTTGTATCATCAGAAGATCTCTGCCTTTTTTTACTTAATGTAGGATGCTTACTGAATGTCACCTGAGGTAATGCATCCAATTGTGCTAAAATATCATAACCACTAAATTGTTGTGGTGGTCTTTCTTGTTCAACCTTTCCATTGAAATACTTATTTTTACGCCATGGATGATGCACATTCAAGAATCGACGGTGACATGTGTAGCATATTTTACTCCGTAATCTTTGAGATTTAGTTTCATGCAGACATACTGGACATGCTTTATAACCCTTTGTGCTCCATCCGGATATTGTTCCATATGCTGGAAAGTCATGAATAGTCCACATCACAGCAGCATGTAATTGAAATACTTGTTCAGTCGATGCATCATATGCTTCCACCCCATCATCCCATAGCTCTTTCAGGTCATTGATCAAAGGTCGCAAGTATACATCTATCTCTTTTCCAGGTGATTTAGGTCCAGGAATTAAAAGAGACATGATAAAGTATGATGGCTTCATCATTTTCCATGGTGGTAAATTATAATTCACAAGTATAACCGGCCACATACTATAAGCATTTGACATGTTTCCAAATGGATTAAAACCATCAGTAGCCAACCCTAACCGAATATTTCGTGGATCACTTGCAAATATTTCATGCGACATGTCAAATTCTTTCCATGATTCACTATCAGCTGGATGTCGTAATACACCATCTGTTTCAACCCGCTTTTCTTTATGCCATCTCATATCTTTTGCTGTATGTTCTGAAATAAACAACCGTTTCAATCTGGGCTTTATAGGAAAATATCGGAGAATTTTTTGAGCATTCTTTTTCTTATTCATCCCATCATACTTGTATCTAGACTCCTTGCATACTGGACAGATATCCTTATTCTCGTGCTCACCCCAAAATAATATACAATCATTCTTACATACATGTATCTTCTCATAAGTCAATCCCAACTCTTTTAACAATTTTTTTGCTTCATAATGAGAGTTTGGAATTGCATTTGGTTTGGGAAATGCCTCTTGCAATAACTGAAGTAGCATATCAAAAGATTTGTTGCTCCAGCCATTTAACACCTTCACATGCATTAACTTCACCAAAAAATTGAATATAGAAAAATTTGTGCAATTGTGGTACAACTCTTTTTTTGCTGCTTCAAACATTGAAGTATAACTTCCTCTCATATCATTTGGATTCATATTTGCAGGGATATCATCGAATTGAGGTCCGCTGATGTTGATATTTTGTGCATTTCTTAAATCAGTAAACATGTCTTCAAAATCATCGTCTTCAAAATCACAATCGTTTGCAGTTTCATTATCAATACTTATATTACCAGATGATGTAGCAGCTTCTCCATGAAAATTCCAGACTTTATATAATTTGTCAAATCCCCACCTATAAAGATGTCCTCGAACATAATCCAATTCATATTTAAACAAATTGCCACACCGCCGACATGGACAATGAATTTTTGATAAATTCAAACTTATCATATAATTCTCCGCCATCTTTAAGAACTCATTTAACCCTTTTATATATTCATGGCTAATCCGATTCTCAATCATTATCCAACTTTTATCCATATTTAAATAACCTGGTGAAATACATGAAAAATTTCATACCCTAAAATAACTCATAAAAAATCATAATAAGAGAATAAGAAAATCTACGAAAAGTTAAGGAAAAAAGAATAAGAAAACTATATCCTAAACAAATATCAATCCAACAACTATAATCTAAAAATAGAACATGATCATATGTTAAACCTAGGATGTTAAAGCTATGGTAGACATGTTCTTAATTATAGAACAAAGGTCTCAAATAGAACATGATCAATACATAACAACTATAATCTAAAAATATAACATGATCAATCTAATAGAGATAACATATCCATTTAATAAATTCTTACCGAATTCAACCAGTGAACAGTAGTAATCCCAATCTGATCACAGCCCTAGTTTAGCCACCGGTTCCACTCCCTTCTCCTTCTACTTCCCTTGTAAAGATGGTTGCCAATGTGGAAAGCTCCTAGGCAGCTCTCCAACCTCTCGCTGTAGCCGGCGAGCAGACACGCGAAGAAGAGTGGAGGAAGAAGAGGGAAGATCGCGATGAGGAGAAAGAGATGTTGGCTTCGGCGCGATTGGGAGAAGAAACTCGCGGCTTCGCAAACTTGGGAAGAAGCTTAGGGCGCAGCGACGAGGAGAAAGGGAGAAAGGAGGAGATTAGGGCGCAGCCACGAGGAGAAAAGGAGAAAGCAGGAGGGCGCAGCGACGAGGAGAAAAGAGAAAGGAGGAGATTAGGGCAGCAGCGACGAGGAGAAAGGAGAAAGGCAGCCGATCGGGGGTTTAGACGAATCTTAGCGACGAAACATGGTTTTTCGCCGCAAATAATTAAAGTTTAGCGACGACATTAGTTTTTTCGCCGCAAACAATTATGGGTTAGCGACGAATTAATATTTTCGCCGCTAACAATAAGAAGTTAGCGACAAATATTTCCTGTTTCGCCGCAAACAACGTTGTCGGAAAATATTAGCAACGTTTTTTTCATTTCGTTGCTAATGTTTAGCGACGAAATTTTATATTTCGTCGCTAAAAATTTAGTTTAGCGACGAAATAATTTTTTCGTCGTAAATACTTCTTAGTAAGTACATCATCTAACTCACAAAAACCATAGAAAACTTCGTCATAACATATGCTATTATATGAAAAGAAAATGCTGGTAAATGATGGGGGAAAACTTATACTATATATAAGTGAAAATAAATAAACATCCTTCTTTGGGCCCAGCGAAGGATCAATGCAGACATCTCTTATATAGGCGAACCTTGTGCCTTGAATTCCTTTCTTATTGGGCGAACCTTGTGCCCGGAATTCATTATGGGCGAACCTTGTGCCCTGGATTCCTTCCTTGTGGGCGAACCTTGTGCCCGGTACTTTATGCCTTGCATTTCTTATGGGCGAACCTTGTGCCCGATACCCGCCTCTTAAAAGTAAAATACCTTTCTTATACTTCTTATATCATGCAATTCTACCATTTGCTTTAACAAAATCATGCATATGCTTTAACAAAAATCATGTTTATGAAAAAACACAGAAAACAACGGAGCTACTCATACTGCAGGTGAGAGATGCACTTACCTTCTGCGCTAATTTCCTTATAATTCTTCCATTAGAGAAGAAGATCTTCTCGGCGATCTTCCTATATCTACGCGTTCTTGTCGCAGAGAGGAGCGTCTTTGTGAGAAGAAGATCTGGAATCCTTTCCTTGTAATCCTAGGGGGCGGACTCCTCGTTCTTTCGGGTTTGGGGCGCTGAGAGGGAGGAGAAAAGAGGGCGACGGCGTTCTGGGCGAGAGGTGAGGGAAGGGTTTTCGAAGATAATCAAAACCCTTTCCTAAGCCTCCTATTTATATTAAGTGATTCCTAGACCTAACTCGCCGATAAATAAAATTCGGTTCCTTTTTTCGGAACAGATCTGTTGGTTTTTTGGTTATTGGAGATATTTTAAGAGTTACAGATTCCTATAGGTTACAGGTTCAAATCTCGCCTCGGACACTTTCTTTCTATTTATTTTTGCTATTTTCGCTAATCCAAAAATTCTAGAAAAAATATTCTAAAATTCTAGAAAAATCATAGAATATTTCTAAACTAATTTTTGGGATATTCTAAACTAATTTTCGGGATATTCTAAACTAATTTTTTGGGAAATCCCGCCTCAGACTTAAGTAATTCCAAGACCTAATCTTGCCTATAATTAAAATTCAGTTCCTTTTTATTTGAAATAAACCTAATTAAAACCTAATCCCTTACTGTAGCGAACTGGATTCAATTTTGGTTCGCTTGGTTCGGCCATCAAACGACCTCCGAATTGATCAAAACTGGTCTTGTCGGATTCGTCTTTGCAAGACGAATCTTTTTACCTATTTTTATTTTATCAAAACCTCTTCCAGTATGAACCAAATCAACTTGGTTCAGTTTGGTTCAATCTTGGTTCGTTTGGTTCACTAACCAAACGGTTTCTGATTTGACCTAAACCAATTTTGTTTAATTCGTCTTCACGAGATGAATCTCTCATTCCCTTTAAAACCCCCTTTTATCACGAACTAAGTAAATATAAAATTTATCATATTCAAAACCTTAAGTGTGGAAAATACAGGTGTTACATCTCAAAAGTTGTATGAGGAAGCAGATTAGTGGAAAAGTCAAAACAATCTTATCGTTTCTACAACTATTGTTGAATTAGAAACTATCAATATTGTTCAGAATTTCAAATATGATCATGGGAAGATAAGAGAGATTCTTTCTCACATGATCATTGTTCATGAGCTGCCATTCCTTTCTCAGAATATGAAATATTCAATTTATTGATGAAGACTGTGATTCCATATTATCAGAAGATTAGTCGTGCTATTGTAAAAAAAGATTGCACAACTTCTTATGAAATTGAGAAGAAAAAAATAATGACATTATTAAAAGATGTGAATAGGGTTAGTGTGATTATTGATTTATAAAAGTCAGATTAAAAGATTTCATATATGGTTGTCACTTGTCATTATGTGGACTCTAGTTGGAATTTACAGAAGCGGAATCTGAATTTTTTAGATGTTCCTCCATCTCATAATGGTGTTTCCATTTGTGATGTATTAAATAAGTGCTTGGTTGAATGGGGAATTGAAAATAAAGTATGGTCAGTTATAGTTGATAATGCTAGCTATAATGATGTAGCTGTGAGGATGTTGAAGGATAATCTCTTCTATAAAAATAATCTTCCTCTTGGTGGTAAATTATTTCATGTAAGATGTTGTACACACATTTTGAATCTTTTGGTGCAAGATGGGTTATTTGAGATCCAAGATATTATTTTCAATGTGCATGAAAGTGTGAAGCAATAACTGTCTCAGAAACTTGTGTTACTATATTTAGTGAAATTTCAAAGCAATTGAAACTATCTTCAAAGAAACTTGTTTTGAATTGTTGCACGAGGTGGAATGCAACGTTTTATATGTTATCGGGTGCTTTAGAGTTCAAAGATGTTTTTCCTAGATATGCAACAAGAGATGCAACTTTTTTTTTTTGCCAAGTGACGAGGATTGGAAGAAAATTAGTATTGTTAGTTCATTTCTTAAGGAATTTACATACTACTCAACATAATCAAATTTTACGAAACGAAAACATCGTAAATCCAACAAAACGAATAACTATAACGTAAATCCAACACGACTACTGTAATATGATAAATCCAACCAAGACTGCAATTCAAACCACAAATACATGTCCTCGAAGTACGAAACATAACTGAAAGAAAACAACTATACTACTACCAACAACCTTCTGATGTGAGACAGCAGCAGTCGACCGAAACTCCAAGCTCCAAGTAACCTATCTGCTACCTGGGGAGAAAACAAAACAATCCCCAGGGTCTGGGTAGTGAGCATTGAATGCTCAGTGGATACAGGAATATCGAAGTGCATGAAAAGATAAACAGGAGAGTAAACACTAATCAACAGGTATGAGTATCAACAGATAACAGGGATCATGGTGATCAAGCATGGTATCTCAACGAGAATAATAAGGAAAGAATAATACTACACAACAGATATAGGTATCAGTACATGTGAGCATGTAAATAATGGAAGTCGAGCATGGTATATCAACTGAACGATAAAGAAGAAGAATACATGGCAACAGGTATATATATGATCATGTATGTAATGTCATACAAATGCAACAATCATAGCAAACAAGTGCAACAGTCGTAAATCATATGATTAAAATAAACTATATAGTAATCCTACCAACGAATGCATGAAAAACACACAGCAACCAACGCAAACAAATGCAAGTCTCTGTCCGCACTCTGCATTCCCCAGTCACCCTCCTAGAGCACAGTGAACTGAGGGGCCAGACAAGACATACTGCACAGACTCCAACAACAAACCACCGTAATCTGGTGGGGAGCGGCAGTGTAACAGGAGGGCTATATAGCCAGTCCTGGTTGCACCCAACAATAGTGCAAGTAGGCTCTTTCCACTGATCACACCACTACACGGTGCAGGGCCAGAGCCAACAAGAACAGCCAACAATGCTGTCTGCAACATCTACAACTATCATGAATGCATGATGATCATTCCAACATGTAATAGCTACAGATAATTAGCATGTTCAACAGATATCAAGGGGAGTCAATTTGAGTCAATGGTACGACAGTTAAAACTGTTCTAACAGCGGAAAATTCAACAGGAGGTCATTCAACAGGTATCAAGCAACGAAAGGTGTAAGGTATCATTTAATTACTAGCATGGATAGCAGGAGTAGCAACAAAATAGCAACAGATCACAATAAAGGTCAACAGTAAGTCTCAAGAAATGAAACAAGTAACGAAATAGGCAACAATGCAATAAGGATAGTAAAAAGGTAATCATGCACTACGAAAAGGAGAGCCTGTGTTGACCAAGCACAGGAGTACCCACCTGAATCAGATGATAGTGAAACTAGAACCCCCAACGTGAGCTCCGAGTATACTAGGACCAATCAACTCAAGGTCCTGAAATTAAATAACAAAACAATACTTACTAAACTGATACTGTATTAAATCTACAGCATTTAAACTCCCCAATTTACTCTAACTAATCTCCTTAGTTCACACCCGAGTTCAACACCTCCAGCATTAACTAAAACCCTAAAATAGATCAAGTCACTCCATTAACTAATCAACTAATGTTATCCGATTTTAACTAATCAACTCCATGATCCTTCTTCCAATAAATTCAACAGTAACTAAATAATGAACCAACCAATACCGTAACTCCATCCATAGTACCCGAGACCAACACACTCGGCAACACCCCAAAATTAAACTACTTGAACTCAAGAGCTTACCTCTAAGATCAGTTCCAATCAAGCTTTGTTCAAGATCATGAAATCAAATGGGAACAAGATGAAGCACAGCTCGGCAGAAACGGGGTCACGGCAGGGAAGAAAAGGGGGAGGGTGTCGTCGGCTGCTTGTGTCTTCTCGACGCGGGTAGCACTCAGAGGAAGGAGACGGCGGCGACATCGGGCGAAGATGAAGAGGAGGAGCAGAGAACGCGTCGGCGAAACAGGGGCGGCTTCGGCGGGTGAGGAAGAGGCAAGAATCACGATTGTTTTCTAGGTTTATTGTAGGTTTCTCAACGAACCGGTTTTTAACTTGCTCTTAACAGGTCTGCCGGTTCCACTAACCTGTAATCCAATAACCACCTTAAACTACTAACCCATTAACCTATATTAAATGGGTTGGGCTTTAATCTAACATATGAGCTTTTAAATTGTGTTCTAATTTGGCTTCATCCAATTAGCTTAGGAATTAATTGTAATTATTATTAATTTATTTACTAATAACCCCTCTAATTTCCGGTATTTTACAAATGCAAATGAAGGAAGTTTCATAGCAGGAATGACAAACAAAATGAAGACTAAATTTGATAAATATTAGGGTAATAGCAACTTATTAATCTCTATAGTAGCAGTGTTAGATCCAAAGAATAAGATGAAGTTGATTGAATGATATTTTTCGGAAATCTATTCTGTTAGTGATTCTATGATTCGTGAGACATTACACATGTTGTACAATGAGTATGTTGAAACTCATAAAGCTAGTGTTGGTAGTAGTAATGATGTTCAAGGTGAAACTCAAAGAGAAAGTTCTATTGGTCATAGTAATTTGAATGGAAGAGGAAAATGTAAAGTAAGGGCATAATTTTCTAGTTACATTAAGAATATTGACAGTGTTGAGCAAGTAAAATCTAAACTAAATGTGTACTTGGATGAAAGATGTGTTATTTGTGAAGATGAAACTGGCTTTGATGCATTATCATGGTAGAAAATTAACAACTTAAAGTTTAGGATCTATCAAAAATGGCTTGTGATGTACTATCAATTTTGATAACTACAGTGGCTTCTGAATCAGCTTTTAGTGCCAGTGGTAGGGTAATTGATCCTCATCTCTTTAGGAACAGATACAATCCAAGTATTACTTTGCATATTAAATTGGTTGCGTGCTCATTATGGAATCAAGAGAAAATTAAAAGTGAATACATAAACATCATATTTAATTAGTTGTTTACTTACTACCATATGTTTTGTATATTATTTTGCTCATGTTTAATTTTTTGATGCTATGCATTTGTATGTAAAAGGGAAAAAACAGAGATTAAAGAAATTCGATTGACTTAGATGCTGCATTTATTATCACCTTTCAAGAGGTATTTGACAAAGTCATAATTTTATCTTGTGATTTTCCTTTGTAGTTTCATGTAAGACATTGAAAATTTTCACCCACTTATCATTTAAAAATTTTTCTTATAATTCAAATATCATGTATTTACCTATTTTAACTTTTGATTATTTGACAGCAAAAAAATGAAAAGCAAGATTGATTGAGTTAGGAGTTTCAATTGGCTAATCAATATATTGTAAGGTAGTTTCAATTGTAAGTAGTTTTTCATTGTTTAGTACATAGGTGATAATGCATAGTCATAAATTCTCAATTTGACTAGCAGTTTAGTATTTCCTTTTTACATGACTTTATTAATTCTGATTTTGTCTGATTTTATTTGCAGTTCTATTTTGTTAAAAAAAAAGCTGACATTGTTGATTTTCCTTGGCCAGTTACATATCATTGTTAACACGTGGAAAATTATATGTGTCATGCCCCGCACGAACTAGGCTTACCGCTACGCTAGCTTCATTCACTGCGCGTGAACTGTAACAATGTCAGAGCAAAATATAAAGTAAAACTAAATAACCTAACTACATACATATCTCTGGAATAACTCCATTAGTGTTATATATGTATCTCAATAACATGCTCCAAATAATCTATTATTTTACTATGAGTTTGTTAGATGCATAACAATAACTTGTATTTTGTAGGTTTACTAGTCTGAAAAAATAAATTGTAGGGCATTGGACCAATTCACTTGAATGTACAAGTTAAATTTTTCGGTACTGTCTAAATCTGCATAAACTTGATTCCTTTATGTTTGGGTGTGAACTTGTAATATAACTTGTCAATTTTATTATTTGTTGTGAAGAATGATTTATGATGATTTTATGTATTTTAGAAACCTTTATATTGGGATTTCCTTGCTTGTAATGTTCATGTTATGTAAAATTAAGAACTATTAAGTGTTAACGATTTATGTGGCATGTGTTGACACTTTAAGTTGAATGTTTTATTAATTTGATTATTGTAGTTTTGATTTTGATTTGTATGTTATGTATTTATTTTTACAAGTGATTTTCATGTTCTGTATGTAGTTGATTTTCATATATTATAAGGGATTTCACGAGCTCAAACTCGAGCTCGATTTGTGTTTAACGAGCTCGAACTCAAGCTTGTTTAACGATCTCAAAATAATATGTTAACAAGCCGAGCTCAAACTAAGTTTGTTTCATTGGATCGAGTGCACGTGAGAAGGGGGTGAATCACATGACTTTTAGAAATTTTAAGTATGTCAAAAATCGTGCACAGCGGAAAAATAAAATACGAAAAATCACAACACAAGCCAACACGAAGGTTTTACTTCGTTCGGAGTCTCTAGCAACTCCTACTCGAAGGCCCAGGTCCCTTGGACCTTTTCTGTCGACAATCTACTAAATCTCTCTACCAGAAAAAAATCTCTGGTAGGGTAGGTGAATACAATGTATTGAAAGTGTGACAACCACACACTTTCAAATTTTAAATAAGTGCAGAAAAATAAAAAATAAAAATTACTTCATTACCCAACACGTAGAAATTTCTAGATGAGCTCGGATGTTAGGGATGATCTTCCGGCAGAAGCTGAACGTGGTCGTGTCGAAGCTCCAGCCGCCGCAGAAGGAGGACGTTAGTCGAAGCTATATAATTCATGCATTGATCGAAGCTTTATATAGACACTATTGAGTTTATCTAGATCCGCAAATGTTCGCCACATTTCTCATCCTAAAAACGCAAACTTGATCTACGCCTTGGCCGTGATCTTATCCAAGAACAAAGAATAATTCAAATAAAACTTTATTATAAGTAGGAATAATTTTTTCGTCGAAGAGTAACACAGCTTTAATTAGTAAACAAAGAATAGTTCAAATAAAACTTTATTATAGGTAGGAATAATTTTGTCCTCCTTAAAACTTTATTATAGGTAGGAATAATTTTATCCTCCAATAAAATTTCAGATTAGCAAAATGAAGAATAATGAGGAGTAATTTTACAGAATTCACCTGCAAAATTAACTTAGTCCATATACCAAATAAACCCTGCAAAATAGAGTTAGTATAATAAAATGGACTAAAATGTGAAATATTCAAAGTTAATTGGATCATGTCAATCCAGACCAGGATCTAATCAGACCTCAACTTAGACCACCCAAATGGGTCTAAGTTGGACCGCGCCTAAAGTTTCAAAATGGAACTCGTCCTCACTGATTCGCTCCTCCAATGACTTACCTTACTTACCTTAGCGCAGCTTTACTAGACTTCTCTAACTCACCAGGTCTTTTGAAGGCTCAACCATCCTGGTCTTCCTGCCAAGTCTTCACCAACTGGGTCTTCAGCTAGTTTTCAGACCCTACGGATCCAATTGGACTTCATGCTAGGACTCAAGCATCCTGGACTTCAACCTGGTGTATGGTTCTAAGTCTTTCAACCCTACATACTTAGCAAAAAGGTTAAATCCACAACAACCCTAACTTTAACTTATTTGTCATTCATCAAAACTTGAATTTGACCGTTAGTACAAACTACACCAACACGTTTAACTTATAAGCAAGTTATTTTTGAATCAAACTCAAACCATTCACGAATTATTTAATTTCGTTACGAACCAAACTCGAGCTTAAGCATTAAAGTTCGAATCGAACTCAAGCCGAACTTGAGCTTAAGGAAAAATCAAACGAGTCGAGCTCGAGCCTCATATTATTCGGCTCGGCTTGGCTCGGTTCGGTTCGATTACACCCTTAGGCATGACTCAAAAATTTAACAGAATAATTTTGGCAATAGGAACTCACCACCATGCCCATGGCATTCTTCTCATTGCCATTCATCTCCACTGTGTTTTCAATGACAAGGTTCATAAATTGGTCGAACCCACGAAGAGTGCTAACCACAACGCGATTTGCATTCAGTTTTACTGAAACAGGAGTTCCAAGTTGAGTGATATCAATGCATTCTTGATAGATAAAACGAAGAATGAGACTACTGAGGATTATAACAGTGCATCACAAATGTCATACTACAGTAATGAACAGCCTAAAAAGAATAATATTATTTACAAGTAGTCTATTTAATACACATGCCAAATAGTCATACTGTTGGCAAACAATTTTTCAGATCTTCAAGAAATTTTGAGATGGATCACCTTCTGATTTCAATCTTCACTCCAGGAAATTGTGTAAGTAATACAATATAACATTAGAAATTTGCTATCCACTACCCAATTCAAATAAACAAGTTTCACGTGTCAATTGTCAGTCTTACAATTTGTGAGTGAGGAAATCTTCTGCACCTTCCAACGCTTGAGCATTTACATATGGACTGTTGGCAATTTTCTTTTTCTTTTCATTCTGCCAATTTCTTGAGATTAGATGATATTTCCAATAAAGATATGGAAATGTCTAGGAAAGTAGAATATTGAATGACTTACAAAGTTATTTAACCTGATATTAAAAATAAAAATACTTGAAGAGTTTATCTGTGGAGGATAAGTACTCTAGTCTCCTATATAAAAATAAAGGAGAGTTCAAAATTATATGAATTATAGCGGCATTAAGTTAATGAAACATACCATGAAATTTTGAGAAAAATGAAAGAAAAAAAAAAGAAGATCCAGTAGCTGAAAATCAATTTGGATTCATACTTGATAAGTCAACAATAAATTATATATCTTCTCAAAGAACTAGTTGAAAGTATCGAGAAAAAAAGCAAAAGTAAGACTTACACATGTTATTCGACGAGTTAGAAAAAACTTATGACAAAATCTTGAGAGAAATTTATCAAAAATTCTAGAAATGTGTATCAATTAATTAGAGATTTATAAATTCATTTACTTAAAAATTTATAAATTATTTTTTTATTTTAATTAATTTGATTTATTCGATTTAATCGAATAAGAAATTTTAAAACTAAAATTGAACCAAGTTAACCGAATTAACTGATTTTTTTAAAAAAATAAATTTTTAAAATAACCGAACTAAATTTTTAAATTCGGTCGGTTCAGTCGGTTTGTCCGGTTTAATCGAACTTTTGCTCACCCCTAGGTTTAATAGAATAAAAAAGAATATAAAAAATTTAAATTTATCAATATTAGACGTAGTAAAATAACTGTTAAGATAAGAGATGACAAATTACTTGTAACTGAGAGCATTAAATATTTAGAATCATTTTTGCAAAAGGATAGAGGGGTTGAGATAAATGTCTTACATAAAATAGTAAGATAATTGATATGGAGGAAAACGTCAATTGTTCTTTCTAAACCTTAAAAAGAGTTCTACAAAATAACAATTAAACCTGTTATGTTATATGAAATTAAATATTAGGCACAAGTAAAAGATAAAAGTCGCAGAGATAAGAATGTTAAAATTAATGTGCGGGCATACGATGATGGATAAAATAAGAAATGAGAATATTAAAGAAAAAGTTAACTATTGACGAAAAACTTTGAGAGACACCTTTCAGATAGTACAGATATGTACTTAAACAATCAATAAATACTCCAATTAAATGATATGAAACTATGAAAAATACACACATTAAACAAGGAAGAAAAAAATCAAAAAAACTTGATTAGCAATGATAAAATAGGATAAATTTTTTTAAAATATAGATAATGATATAATAGGGGGATAGAGCTCAATGATGGAAAAGGACCCATATAGCCGACCCTACCTAGTGGGATAAGACTTGATTGGTGTTATTGTTGTTGTTCAATTCCTTGATGGCAATAAAGAGAGGAGTATTATCATTCATTACTTCTTTTTTTGTTGATAGAAAAAAAAGTTATACTATCATAGTCTAAAATCGCAGAATCTTTATCATCGCTCATACATTTATATTGCACCTAACCTAAGATGTTAGAGAATCTCCAACCGATACCCCTTTACACCAATTTGGTGTAAAAGGGGCACCAATTATTTCTAACCGATACCCATAATTTTGCACTAAAATGGTGCAAGTGAACAGTGCAGCACCATCTTAGTGCTGCACTGTTCACTTGCACCAAAATGGTGCAAGTACCAATTTGAAGCCCTTTAAATAAATTAATTTAATTTATAAATTTTATATATTATAAATTTATATTAGTTATTAATTTAAATAAGTAATATTTAAAATATTTGTTATATTACTAAGATTATAAATATTTTAAAATTTATAATATTGATAATTTCATCACAAACACACAATTAAATATTCTAAGGAATATTTAATAAATTAATATATATGTTAAAATTAATATGTATGTTGAATAATAAATTATAAGATGAAAAAATAGAATATTCTAAGGAATATTCCTTTTAGTGTAGGAAATGGTGTGTATTAGTTGGAGTTGAAAAAAAATTTGGTGTTGAAATGACACCAAATTGATGTTGAAAATGCACCAAAATAGGTTTTGTGGTTGGAGATGGTCTTATGTTTTTTTTCTACAGTGTCATAGGTATTTTTTGTTGTTATGATACAGAAACTATATGGTTTTGCTTCTATTGCCACTATTATTCTTTATTCATGACATTCTTACTAACAAATACATGTTCTTAATGCATTTAACACATCAGGAATTTCTCAAAATATTAGATTTCTCATGCCCATTTTATCCAATCATTTTAACCATTTATTAACTGATGCATCCCGGACTTCTCCCATGCATTTCTATTTCTAAGCAAACACTCAACTATTCTCATTTGAATGGCTAGATGAGTCAAAACCCATAAAAATATTGAAAAGAAATCGTAATCCTTCATGTATCCATGATAAAAACAAAACAAAATATTACATGAGCAACAACTACGGGCTACATTAACTAGAGAGGCCATACATTTGGTATGAAGATAATCATGCTTTGTCATGCAGAGTCACTGCAACACAATAGACGTATTTTTTTATCATCAAAATGTGATTCAAAACTCAATGACACAGTAAAGGCAGCTGAACTTGAACCTATTATAAGCATATAGTAAATAAAGACAACCGGAAGCATATTGATAGTATCAAGCACTCGTATGAAATGTTTAATGAGCAAAATAAGCAAGAAGTTGTTCGGTATCTACTTTCTACTTGAGCGGATGCTCAAAACCAGAAACAAGGTTATAGTGTTTCTCCTATCTCCTAGTTGTTCATCCATTTAGACTGCCAACAATATTACTTTCCAGCAGTAATGTGCCTATAAACGAACTGTTTGAACTCGTTTAATTAACAAAAGCAACTCGAGAGTTCGAAATCTCGTAAAAACGCCATGAAATCAAATCCCAAAAGTTATGATTTCTCGTAAGAAAGGAGCATTATAGAACTAAAACCAGAGTATTATGCCATAAAATAACTCACTTTGAAGCTTCTTGTCCATGTACCTGAAGAGGCACGCGGGAATCGGTAGTTAGAATCAAACTTAGCTCAAAATGAAGAAACGATTGGAAAGAAACGAAGAAATAGAAAATCTACGAAAAAGATCAACTCACTTCTTAAGAACCGGAGGTTGGCCCGATCGGCTCACGCTGACGAGGAGCCAGAAGCAATCGACGAAGCAAAACCCTAGCTGTTGTCTGTAGCGTGGTTGGCAGCGACAGAATAACGCTCTGTTTGGATTGTGGATTGGGTGAGAGAAGGTCAAGGTGAAGGGAGGGAAAAAGAGGAGAAGATAAATATTTATATTTTTTTATTTGGAAAGTAGAAAGATTTATTAATGTAATACGTATTATTTTATTTAAAAAAGTAAAAATTAAATATATAAAATTATAAAAATATTTTTATTTTTTAAAATAAATTTATATGTAATATATATTATATATATATATATATATATAATTTTTGAAATCAATAAAAATTAATATTTTTTATTTAAATAAATAAAAAATTAAAGAAATAATGAATAGATATATAATAAATATGTGAAATATAGAATTTATACATTTTAATACGATAAAAGATAAATCAATATTTATATATATATATATATATTTTTAAAAATTTATTGATGAAATTTGCGATGAAGGTTGACGTCGAGGAGTGCGAGCGAATAGATCCTGTGACGACTGTGTTATGTGATAAGGAACGACGGTGCAAAAACCTAATAGATGAGTCATTTTAATAATTAATATTTTAACATAAGGATAAAATTAGAATAAATATTTTTTAAATTTTCCTTCTCCTTTTTTACATCTTAAATCGGGATGTAAGAAATTATGTCGATTCGTGAGCATACAAAGAGAAAGCTTATCCTTGTTTTCCCTTCTGCTCCTTAACTCACTTCATCCCAAACAAGAATTAAGATTCTTTTTCCCTTTCCTTACCTTTCCCTCCCTTTCCCTCACCTCTTCCCAAACAAAATGTAAAGAGAAGGTATTTTATAATTTGCCCCTAAATTTAACCTGATTTTAAAAAAGTGTAAAGAGAAGGTATTTTATGATTTGCCCCTAAATTTAACCTGATTTTCAATTTAGCGACAATTTGTCTCATTTTCTCTTTTTTTTACTATTTTTAAAATTACAAGATAACATCTAAACCTAAACCATCAATTAAACAAAAAAATTAAATGCTCGATCAGTTTAAAATATTATTTATTTAAATTTATAAGATTAAAAATCAACTCTTCTTCCAGATCTGTTGATTGAAACTTACCAACGGTATAAAAGTTGAAAGAAAAAAAAATTCAAATTGATTTGTTTGTTTGTGATGATTCAATAAAAAATAAAAGCATGTGGAATATTGGCAATAGATTTATTTAAACCTAAAATAAGCTGATCATGAGGCACATGGATTGTTCATACAAAGTCCAAAACCATGGTGGAAAACTCCACCTACTGTGTTCAGGGAATCCTCCAAGCATCAAATAGTGACAGGGATCCATCAAGCCAGAAAAATTCTTGATTGATACATATACTTTAACAGAGAGGTGGAATCCGTCACTACAACGGTTCAACACGGTCGGTTTCACGACCATCTATAAGGAGGCAAATCGAAAAGTTACAGTTGGTCATTACGAGGAGGGCATTGTCTCAGTTTCATCGAGATTCGACTCTTGTCCACTTCAGTAAATCTGTCACGCAATAACCATGCATACACATATTCTTAGGAAAATGAGTTCCAACTTGAAACGAAGCATGCTAAAAAAGAAAAAGGCAGCACAATCAACTCATTTGAGTCTCAAGAAATAGTACCTAATGATGTATATATGGCATGGAGTTGAATGTGACTTAAAGTTGAGCCCTACTACCACCAATACATCCAAAAGGTTTCCTAAGTTTATGCTTTTGCAATTATTCGCTATAGGAACCATAATGCGATTGAGATGGACAGGTAGAGAAGACGACAATGAATAGAACAGGGTCCCCAGAAAACAGAGCTGTATCTTAAAGATCTTGCTACGGAGATGGCAAGATCTCTCTCTCTCTCTCTCTCAGCAAAAGCAATTTCAGAGTAGTATAATGCACGCGTCAAACTCTTTGTTAGCTCTGGAATTGTTACCATCTTACTGTTCTCTTTGTTTAAGAGAGAATGATCTCTTCATTTAGCAGTGACATTAGCATTGAAGGACCAGTGAGAATGGCAGGTGCAAAGCCACATGGTGGTGATTATGATCCGTCTCATTATGTGGAGCATTATGGTGACCTAACACTCGTATATAATATCAACCTTTGTGGTGCTAAACGAGGTGATGAGTTTTCTATTGAAGTAGCCGCCTCTAAAGGTGCTCTTATTTTAGCACAGTTGCAGGGCCACATTAGGCACGGGTCCTCACACAATTCTCATCAGCCATCATACGTACCTCTGTTGAGGCCCCCCCTTAAATGTGTAGGGCACATGATGTGCATTTGCATGCTGCTCTATAAGAATGCTTACTGACTGCTCAGAGTGTGTGCACTCGGATTAACTTCGAGCATGGGCACCAAAAACCCCAAGCAAGGTTTTAACAAAGTGTCCTGGAGTGCTGATGAAGATAAGATCCTAGCAGAGCATGTCAGAACTCATGGAGAAGGAAGGTGGGGGAGGGTTCCCAAAAGAACAGGTCAGATGAAAGCTTGTTGTGAATGCTACTTGAAATCAAAGTTCACTCCTGCAATAATTAAGCTCAGTTGGGTGTTGCTTTAGGCCTGAATCGATGCCCGAGGAGTTGCCGGCTTCGCTGGCTGAATTATCTACGGCCAGACATCAAGAGGGGAAACATATCCAAAGAAGAAGAGGATCTCATCATCAGGCTCCATAATCTCTTGGGAAACAGGTTGTTTAAACTCCTTGTTCAGAATGAGGAAGAGTTTTGATTTCATGCATACTGATGTTTGCTCGTGCTGAACTTGCAGGTGGTCTCTGATAGCTGGAAGATTACCTGGTCGAACAGACAACGAAATCAAGAATTACTGGAACACAGTCCTGAAGAAGAAGAAGAAGCAGCTAAAGGTTCACTCAGTTGAATCCATGCGTTCAAATGGAGAGGGAGATCAGAAGTGCGAGAGTAAAAAGGAGATTGGAAGCCCAGAATTTGAGCGTCCGACTGTCTTCAACAAGTCTTCTGCATGTAATGAGCATGACAACAGAACTAGCAAAAGGGAGTACAAAGAAGCATGGCCAAATGCAGGACAGATGCTTGATGCTTCTTTCTTCCCACTCGAAGATAGTTATACATTTGACCAATTGATGGGTTCAGATATCGAGAAGATCGGCTCAAGTTGTGTTCTAGACATTGATGGCTTGGAGAAAGACCAAAGAATTTGGGGAAGTGCTTATTCTCCTGTGTCTTTCGATGATAGTTGGTTATTTGACAAGGGAATATCAGACAATTGGTTTGCCGAGAACCGCATGGAGTCATACATTCTTCCTCTCTGAGACAAGAGATGCTTAAAATTGTCAGATTTGAAGTTGTTCAATGCGTATAATTTCCTTAGATTCAGTTTCTAATAAAAGTGTCCTCCCTCAAATCACATGAACTGCGCTGTGCATGCATTTGTTGTTCATGGACATGTAACGTTGTATCATCTCCATTTTCTTGAACTGAAAATTACAGTCATAGAGTATACTACAGGTATTGAACCATGATTTCATGCTTTTCCAACCTGAAGAATATGCCTGAGTAATCAATCCAGGATCCTACAAAGAGAATTTGATACATATCAGGAAGTAGCAGTGTGTGCCATTGGCCGAAGTCGGATTAAACTCACCTTTAGAGGTGAAATTCTGTCGGAGTTTCACACGGTCGGTCCTACGCCATAGGAGGTAATCCCTAATGTTACCTCGGCTTAGAGACAAAAACTCTATTCCGTCGTAATCATATGTCCACTTGCCACCCTTGATGTCAGAACAAAAAGAATATTGTCCGCCCTCCTATAAAAACAACACAAAAGAAAGGAATATTGCATGACCTTGAAAACTTCCAATGTACACAAAATCAATATCAGTCAGAACAAGAAGCTATGCTTGCTGAAGCAATAAAACAAAAAGTCTTAGCTATAGCAAAAATATAGGTTTCACTATCAAGCACCAAATTATTTGCTCCTTTATCTCAGATAGATCGTTCCAGATAATCAACTGATAAAATTTTTTCATATAATCATTGATTGATGTTGCACCCTATCTCAATACATGAAGTCATTGGAACAAAGTTTGAGTGTGAACGAATGAAAGAAAGTGACTCTTTATCTTCTTTTTTTTATCTTCTCTCAATTAGTGATTTTGACTTTGTCATGCCTATCTCGTGAGCGTCGCAATTGCTTACACCACATTGATGCTTGATCTTTGAGTTTGATAGCAATCAATCTCACCTTCACACGATCGAACACTTTCTTATATTCAAAAATTCTCTCTGCTTCGTTGATCCAATCAATGAATCTCTCTACTTGTAATGTACTAAAAATTCGAGTAAATCAATTTGAAAATTGAAATCTCCATATCATTCCTCCCAATCACAGCGTTCTTGAAATTTAACATGATCATGACATGAGTTTTCGAAAGTACACTCATGCGGCTAGACACTGGGTTAATTCTTTAACTTGCCTCTATAAAATCTCAATCATCACATCCTGAATATTTTATTAACAATGTTGAACTTCCTCAATCGGAACCTACCTATTGTGACCGTGATTGCAACCACGATGACCCTCCATCTTATAGTGAGTCAAGAAAAATACTTCACTTCCATTTCATACTTAACGATTGACTGCGAAGCAATCCACCTATTCTATTCATTTGGTTAGTTATATATCTTTTGTATCACTATGTTATATTCAGTCACAAGCCAAAATTCCAAAGACATTTTCAATTAATAAAGACCAACTAATTTGGTTTGACATAGTGAAAACAAATTCTAAATATATTTCATATGGTACCAATTAATCTCTTAACCTGATAAATTAATATGAAACTCAAATTCACAATTCATTAATCAACAATGGGGTGCATTCAAAATATATGAATGAATATAAACAAAAGAAAGCTTTTCCTATAATGTAATTGACGCTAAATAGAATAGCAATTATTCTAGAGGTAAAATTTCATAGATGACATGAAAAATCGTCAAACGCGCCATCTCTAGGTTTAATCAAATAAAATTTAATCTAAAATAAAAGATAATATCCTAACCTCAAATAAACAAAAAGTTTAAATAGTCTCTTAAACCCCCTAAATTATGTCAAAGACGAAAATAACTCTAAAATAATAATAAAATTTATTCAGAGTCTCCAAAAAAACTTCAAACGATATTTTTTGGGCTCAGCACTAGGCTATTACGGGTTACACATAATAACAAAATGTAGATCTCTAAATGAGCTTCGATTTGATATCTTAAAGGTCTCGTGATTCAACCAGAGTCAAAAATTATACATCTTAAAGGTCATGTGATTCAACCCAAGTCAAAAAGAATTCGTCTTCGAGTCTAAGATAGTGTCATCAAAATTCACAAAGTAGGGACTTAAGTATTTCACATTGAAGACATCAAAAATCTTCAAGTGACTTGGAAGACGCAACACGTAATATTATCATTCATCTTCTTGAATATCTCACAAAATCCAATCTTTCAACATTTAAGTTTGTTATACTTGCCAATAGAAAAACACTCACGGGTTAATACAGCCCAAACAAAATCATCAACATCAAAAAGTACCTTACAACGATGACTGTCAACCCAAGTCTTGTACTTGATATTATTCTCAAGAATAACATGTTTTACCTGCTCATGAATACCCCGAAGATGCTTTGTCATCTCATCTGCTTTAGAACTAGATCATCCTATATGTGGGATAGGGACTAAATCCAGTACCCCGGCCCGAATGGGTTTCACCCATAGATACCTCAAAAGGACTTAAATATATGATTTTGTTTCTTGATCTTTTATAAGCACATCCTGCTTGAAGTAATGTCAAATCTCACTGCTTCAGTTTAGTTCTTGTTAAACACCTCAAAAAAACTATACAAACTTTGATTCACCATCTCAGTCTGACCATCTGTCTAGCGGTGGTAGGCACTACTAAAGTTTAAATGTGTTCTCAATTTCTCCCATAAGCTCTTCCAAAAATGACTGATGAACTTGGTATCATGATCTGAAGTCATGGATCGAGTAATGTCATATAAACGCACGATATCCTTGAAATAAAGATGGACAATCCATACAACATCTATAGTCTTTCTGCAAGCTACAAATGGGTTATCTTGAAAAACCCTATCAACCACAACTAGAATAGAATCCGAGTCTCATTGGATGCAGGGTAAGCCCAACACAAAATACATGCTAGCATTGAACCAAAGAGCTTCAGAAATGAGTAAGGGAGTGTACATGTTGGGTTTTGGTATACGCATTTTAAAATTTTATATTTCTCTAAACAAGTAGCAGAAGCGTAATAAATCATTTATTATTATTTATGCATAAAACCCACATGATGATACGCACACATGCAAACATAATCATAGATAACAAGCATAAATAATTTATACCTTTTAGAAGATATGAAGTGGAAACAATATCAACTAGTAACATTGAGAAAGATTGTCTCTACTCGTATCCACACCGAGATCTCCTTGAGATGACTTTCCTATGTCATGTGTCATGTCTCTGTTTCAACACTAGTCAAAGGAAGGAGACAAGCGATCTAAGAGAGGACCTACAATCTAATTTCGTATCTGGTGGCTCAAGGTAACTTGACTATACGGATCAGATTTAACCAAAGTGATAGCACCACTGTTGGAAGGTCAGATGGTTCATTATCAACAAGGGGCAGTGAATTTAATGGCATGGTAGTTTCGGCAATAATAATTTCCCATTAGAACAATGGCCAAAGAGGAAGGAAGAACGGATATCTCACGACGGCGAAACAACCGTTGCTTCTCCTCTTACTTCTTGCTTTCACAACCGGAATTGGCTCCTTTGGCTCGGTGGATGGCCGACCTTGGGAAGTTGCTAACCTATGATAGGATGCTTGGCTGAAGGTGAGTTTGGAGAGATCACCTTTGGCCGGTGGCAATAACTCCACCAAACTTGGTGGGCGGCGATAATGGAGAGGAAGAGAGGTGGGCAGCAATGGGAGGTGGCTGATTTTTAAAATCTAATCTTTAGGTTTTGTTAATCCGCTAAATAACTCTTCTTTAAAGATGTATTTATAAATCTCTAAGGGGTTTGATTCGTTAACCAAAAAATCATATCCATTAACTCAAAGTTCAAACCATTAACATTAAGTTTGGTTCAAAATCAAACCGAGTTAATTCAAAATCAAACCACATTTTAATTAAAATTAAATCAAAGATGGTCCACTTTATCTTCAAAAGATGTGGTTTATCTGCACTTCCATTCCGATAAAATATCTTCTATATTTGCCTTTCATTTGGTCCAACCAGACTCTATCTTTCTCTATTTGAGAATCTAATTCTCAAACTTGTTTATGTCTCTGGAAGAAACTTGTAATGTGTGTGATCTTATAGGTTCCCGATTTATATTGGTTGTCCATAATTAACCATTAATTATAGATCGATCATGAGTGACACCTAGTAATACATCATAACATCTAATTAATTGAAAAATCACAGTTGATTTCAAAACCACTTCTGAATCCTTCAGTAGCTATAGTTGTTCATGCGTCTATTCCTTTCACATATCTTATACCCACTTAGTTAAAGATATGGTCTATATATCAATCTCTACTAGAAAGGCTACGTTACACCTAGCCCAAGCAGTAGTTCCTTATCCTATAGATTTAAGTTACTCAACGCATCTTCCTAAGAGAACCATCCTCTTGACATGTTTCTGCTTTGGCCAAAAAATTACGAGTAACAATCCTAAAAAGTGGTTATAGGTTATATGTCTCCTAATAAAAAGAGTTATGAATCCTCTGTTGGCTACTTAATTACCTTTGAACTCTTTAACTTATACACAATCATCCTGGGTCCACACCTCTATAGAGACGCTTACTTAAGATACCAAAGTATAAGTCTTCATGACCATGATGATTTGAATACCTTAAGTCGAAAGAACCATGCATGCACTCAAACTACAATGAGATCTTTATAGACATGTATAAAATCACATGAAGTCTCATAGCAGGTCACTTCCGATGAACTAATTACTCTTAACCAACATTCATATGTTAACTCTCAACATCCCAATATTTCCAACTAGTTAGGATCGGCTGCTTAGTAAAACCAAGGAATCTAAATATGTTAATCTTACATAATCAATGATGTCCAAACTCATCAATTCATCGATTAGGAAATATTTCAATATGTACATAATTACACATATAGAGATATCCACTAATTGTGATCTAATCACAATTTCTTTCATGCTATGTATTATATTGTGGACCTCATTATTTGAGTTTAAGATTAAATCAAATACATAGAAAATATACACTGAAATAGTGATTTTATTTATCCAATAAATAATACATTATCTAAGGTGATTGCCTTATGACATCTCTCAATATAACAGTACAAGCCTGCATTAGTGAGAATTCCCTTAGATAGCTGGAATACATAATATCGATCCACAAAGTGAGTTACATCACTTATCAACTTGGGTTAATAAAAGTTAGTAGAGATAAGGGACAGTGTCTTATCACGATCAAAGTGCCCCTCATTATGAAGTTCACTTATAATCTATTGCTTCAATAAATAGTCTAAAATGCACAACTATAATCCACGAAATAAATAACCATTATGCAAATAAAATCATAGCGGTGACCATCTGTACCTCCTAGAATATCTTTTCGAATGAAGGGTCAGCTACATACATGTCTGCAAAAACCTCAAAGTCTACAGCTTTGGTACTCCTATTAAGTAATGAAGAACGATGACTAAGGGCATCTACGATATGATTCAAACTCCCTGCTTGGTGCCTCAACATAAAGATGAATTCCTACAAATAAGCCACCCCCACTTGGCATGTCATCACAACTTGTGTTGGCCATTGATATACTTCTAGGTCTCAAGATCAGTAAACAAAATGAACTCTTTTTATACTAGGTAGTGACGGCAATGCTTCAAGTACTGAACTATGGCATAGACTCCAAATTGAAAGTAGAATAATTTTTCTTAAATCTGAATAGTTTCTTACTAAAGAAAGCAATTGGATGCTTTAACTGACTCAGAACATCACCAATGCTAATATCAGATGCATCACAATTAACCTCGAACACTTTATCAAAATTATGGAGTGTCAAATCTGGTACCTCGATCATCTTCTACTTGACCAATTGAAAATTGACCTCTACTTCTTCAAACCACTTAAAATAATTGCCCCTTGAGATACTCAGTGATAGGAGCAATCAAAGTGCCAAAATTTCTGATGAACCGATGGTGAAAGAAATCAATCCATGGAAACTTCTGACATCGTGCAAGGTTTATGGTTTAGGTCACTCCAAAACTGAATCTATCTTTGATTGATTCATGTGAACACTATCAGTAGACACAACAAAATCAAGAAAAGTTACCCATGTAGTATAAAAAACACTTCTTCTTGATGATAAAGAGGCACTCCACCTTCAGCCTTTCAAAAATAGAACAGAAGTTATCAAAGTGTGAAGCCCATGTTGGACTATAAATAAGAATGTCATCGAAGTAAACCACCACAAATCTTTCCATAAAAGGTCACAAAATCTGATGCATAAACCTCATAAATATGTAGGAGCATTTGACAACCCAAAAGACACCATTCACTCATATAACCTATGTTGCGTCTTAAATGTTATCTTCCACTCGTTTTGATACCTTATTCTGATCTGGTGGTATCTGTTTTAAATTTTTGAGAATACCTTAGAACCGAATAACTAGCTAATCCAACATATCATCCAAGAGGAGAATTAAAACCCTGTACTTCACAGTAATTCTGTTAATGGCTTAACCTCCTTAGGACTGAGACAATATGTTGGTCGATTAGGCAAACTTGATCCTAGAACAAGGTCAATTTGATGTTGGATATCTCTCATAGGTGGTAGCTAGGAGGAAGATCCTCTAGCATCAACTTGACAAAATCTCCTAATCGTTGTTATATTTCTGTTGGTAAATCAGGGTCTATGGCTATTGCATTGCTCTTGCACGACAACAAAGTATAGACTACGTCTCCATGCTCCATCTCATCCAAAACATGGAGATAAAAAGTAGGTTGGTGTTATGGGCTATCGGGATAAGAGTGGTCCCTTCTCGCTGGGGCGCCAACACAATCTTCTTTCCCTTGATGTTAAGGGTATATGTATTCTTCCATCCATCATGAATAACACTGCGATCATATTGCCAAGGTCGATCCGACAATACATGAAATGCATCCATAGCCACAACATCACACCAAGCATTATCATAATATTTATTGTCAATTGAAAAAAAGATATGAGACATCGCCTATCTACTATTATCGCACTACCTTTATTCAGCCACGATAACTTGTGTAACTTAGGATGGCAGTATGTCTTCAACTGGACAACCTCCTCAGATACAACATTCTCACAACTGCCATTGTCAATAATCATGTTATAGACTTTATCTGCAACTGTATAGGTCATGTGAAAAATATTAGTTTTCAACTAATCATCCACGAATCACCTTTGGGAGTCAGTAGACTCTTGCGAACGACTAAAATCTCATGGGCATCATAATAAAGCACCTCATCAACTTCATCATCATCATACATTGGCTCGCTAAATGCCTCTGCCTAGTCTTCCATGTCTTCCTCAATCAATAAATTTTTATCATTTTGATTAGACAAGTTTCTTGCAATCAATTGCTCTATGCTCCTGTTCACCATAACGAAAACACTTGATAAGCTTAGAATTAACCTGCAGTGACTATTAAATAGGATGTGAATCCTGAGGACAAACTAGTTGACTATTTTAGTCGCCTCTTACCACTAGTTCCATTATGTTGTTTTCCAACAGTTAGTGCATGTTGGTAGGTCTCTGAAATCGTCCACAACGAATGAAGACTAAGGACATCTTGCAAGGGCTAGTGTAACCCCCTAAGTATCGTGTCACCATCTGCTCTTCTATCTTAAATAGATCGTTCCGAACAATCAACTATAGTAAAACTTCTCTGTATAATCATTGATTGATCTCGCACTCTGTCTCAATGTAGGAAGTCGTTGGAACAAAGTTTGAATGTAACCGAAGGGAAGAAAGTGATTCTTCATCTTTTTTTTCATCTTCTCCCAATCATTGATCTTGGTTTTGCCCTGTCTGTCTTGTGAGCATTGCAACTGCTCCCACCATATTGATGCTTAACCTTTGAGTTTGATGACAATCAATTTCACTTTCACACAATTAGACACTTCCTTATATTCAAAAATTCTCTCCACTTCGTTGATCCAATCAATGAATCTCTCTACTTGTAACATACCAAAAAATTCAGGCAAATCAACTCAAAAACCAAGATCTCCATATCATTCCTCTCAACCATAGCGTTCTCGAAATTTAGTACGATCATGATATGAGTTTTCAAAAGTGGACTTACAATCTTCAAAATCTCACATTGTCAAACACTAGACTAATTCTACAACTTACTTCTATAAATCTTTAATCATCACATCATGAATGTTACGTTCACAGTGTTGAGCTTCCTCAATCGAAACCTGTCTATTGCTATTGTGACGACTCTCCATCGGATATGATGGGCTTTGATACCAACTACCATCGAATAAGACATAAGAAATCACCAAACATAGAGAAACTATTGTTTCTAGATTTAATTGAATAAAATTTGATTCAAAACAAAAGATAATATCCTAACATCAACTAAATAAAATTTTAAATAGTCTCTCAAGATGACAAAAAATAATTCTAAAACAATGATAAATTATTGCCTCCATAAAGATTTTATAATATTTTTTGAGTTTAAAACAATTATACTCGATAACCAATTATAAATATCTGAACAACTCCAATTTGATATCTTATAAGTTTCGTGGTTCAACTTAAAAAAATAATTATGACCTCGAAGCTCGAGCAAATCCTTTACATCAATGATTCACATGCAATAAATATATTTCACAGCAACTAACTCAATCATGTCTCCAAAAATAATTCACATGGTATTCATGTAGTATAATCATGAGTACTGATATTTGATTCCAAGCATAAAACAAATTCGACAGTGATATGCATATGCCACATATGTCCAAAGTCAGTTCTATCAGACTACACATTCATCCCACGATGGCGCAATCTTATAACACGAAAGATTTGTGTATGTTTCTGCGTGCAATATTCATATGAAACTCTGCCGAGTCTCAAAATGAAGACTAGATTTGTATTAATAAAGGAAGAATTGTTTCGCTGAACACGGATTCAGAAAAGATGAAGCAGAAGCATATATCTACATATATATCTTCTATTTAGGCCAGTTAATCCTTGCAAAGCAAATACTATAAAGATAAGTGATCCAACACAGGCATTCGCACACATCTATTGCTACACATACATCAATTGCTTCATGATTCTAACCCCAGCGAGTCATGATCTCAACAAACAATAAATGGTAGGGTTACTTCAGTGGTTTCAACCCAAGAGAAGCTCGTAATCTATTAGCTTCAGCAATTTCTGGATCTGGGTGATCAGTTCCATCACTTTTCTTCTCTTTCTTTTCCTTTTTCTTCTTGGGCTCCTCCCTAGGATTGTCATCATCCACTTGCCATCTGCGAGGGCTGGCACTGCCTCGAGCACGCCTCTTCCGATAGTCACCTTCTTCAAGATCCCTGTCTCGTCGATCTCTGCTTCGGCTCCTCGAGTGGCTCCTACGCCTTCCACGGTCCCTATCTCTTCTTTCTCGGTCGCGGCCTTCCCTTTCCCGTTCACGGTCTCTATCACGACCATAGTCCTTGTCGTCTCTTGCTCGGTGACGATCTCGGTCCCTTTCCCTTTCTCTATCTCTATCTCTATCACGGTCTCTTTCACGATCACGATCTCTTTCACGTCCTCTACCATAATCCCGATCATAATCCCTGTCCCTGTTGAAAAATAAGACATCATGCATTATACTTATGAACAATAAATAACCCAGAATAAACAAAACCACTGTCATATATTGGCCATGAGTACCAGGCCTATATTGTAAAAAATTATTTTAAAACAGCTCTGAGACGATGTATGAGTAACAATTATCCTATCAGAAGAAGCTTTATAGAAAGTATGAATGTAACAATCAATTTAGAACTAAACTACACAATTTAATAGTAGTGGAGACAATAAAATAACCAGCTTACAAAATAAAGACTGGTTACAATCATAATAACAATAATATTCTCAATAGCAAATCTCGATTAGGTAATTAGGCTTTACCAAATATTAGTTCGACTGGCTAACACAAGCAAAAATTGCACAAACTTACATTTCTATGAAACAAAATTGTGCACTGGGCGTGAATATTCAGCACAGAAGGTGCTTTTCGTGATATCAACCTAGTGGCTAGCACAGAGACTTATGCATCCACCACCATGTCGGTGGTAAATTGATACATTGTACAAACAAATACTGAAGAGAAGCTAAACAAAAATTGCACAGGAGAGTAACACTGTTTTCCCTGTTCTGTAATCTGTGATTCCTGTGAAACGGTTCGAGAAAGTAAAAACAATTCTAGCCCAAGAATATAACATATTGACCAAAACAAACAAAAAGTTAACAGACAAAATAGATTTGATTTAATTTTCCAACATCAAAGGGGAATAACTTTCCGAAAAGTTCTGATTTATATACTTGTTTGACCCATCATACTTCTCACTGCACACTATCAGTGCAGAGAAACCTGGCAGAGTCATTACAAATCACTTTAGGAAGCATCTTGTCCTGGCAATGGCTCTGAATCTAAAAGCCATGACAGTGAATCCATGGCACTGAAGTGCAATGCCATGATCTTTGATTAGTTGAGCAAGAAATGCAAGATGGAAAGCTTCCACTACCATTGAAAGAATTTTCTTCCAAGAGCTAAAGAAGGGAAGGAAAACATAGCTCACAAAATGAGCCTCTTTATTCACTCGATGCATTTAGTAAATGAAGTAGATGCTCATTTAAAACTGAAATTCAACTTTCACATTTCAACCATTATCTAGTTTACCATATAAACTGTAAATAATAGATCATAGGTTATTTATTCACTCATCTAAACCAATATGAATAGCAAATATAATCTATAACAAGTTTCAGCAAACACTGGCATCAAAATTGAAAGGAAATATAGTGAAATATGTCGCAATAAAAATTGGAAGAGAATATCACCTATCAAGAGCATATATATGAATAAAGCTGCCATCTCCATACACCAAACATAGTCAAGAATTGAGATATAACATAAAATATTATGCAGTAAAGAGTACCTATGTTGTCTGTCACGTTTTCTATCTCTGTCCCTCTCCCGTGTAGGACTACGTCCACGATAATAACTCTGTCAGAAGCCACAGCAAAAGAATGAGGAAAATCAGAGATATGATGAGTCACTAAGAATAAAACAAAACAGCTCGTACAATGCTTGCCTTTTCATGGACACCATTCTCTACAGGCTCCATAGCCTGATCCTCTTCCTCTTTTTCTTCTTCCTCTTCAAAATCATCTTCTAGTGCACTTCTTCTAGGTTCAAGCAAGCCACATGCTTCAAGGGTCCATCTGAATGCACATTTACAGAGCAAGACATTAACAGTTAGATATGATAATTACAAATTACATAGAGAGAGAGAGAGAGAGAGAGAGAGAGAGAGAGAGAGAGAGAGAGATGGTATTGAAGAAAATGCACCAAAAACATGCAAAACTGTAAGATCCTATGTGCAGATTATATTCAAATATTTTCCAGTAGATAATTTTCAGATTTCAACAAAAAACAAGGTGGTTGGCTATTTATTTTTTCCATCTAAATATCACCATTATAGTAAATACCCTAAAGAGAGCAAAATGAAAGCATCAGACGACAGCAAAAACCCATCCAATCATCAATTCTATGTACTCAGAAAGCACAAATCTTCCATCAAATTGATATTCTCAAGATTATAACAAAGAATATAAGGTAGCACTATTGTAAATCATCAATCAACCATCTGCACAAAAATCTTCAATTGCTTCGGTAATCGGTAGTACAATGACAGAATTGGAACCTGGCAGTATAGATAAATCCAAACTAAATTCTGACAGATAAACCGTACAGTCCAATGTAAATTTCCAAAAAGATGGGCATGTCCACTTAATCCATATGAATTGCAATCATGGAAAAGAATGGACAGACGCACACACATAAAGAATTTTATCAGCAAAATACTTACTACAATTCTGATACTGGTGATTATGATTACTTTTACAAAAACAATTAAGTATTTTGAACAGAAAAATGGAACCATTGGAAAAAAAAATGGTTCAAATTAACTGAAATGATGAGCACAGAAGGAGCCTTTGTTTCAAGATTGATGTTGTTAACATGACTCATGGAAGGAAAATTAGCTTACAGATGTAGATCTTCCATTTATTTAATAGGTCAATAAGACTGCTTTGGGATCATAATATAAATAGGTAAGTTTTAGATTAATTAAACTAGCAATTATAAATCATTAAAATTACAAACACAATGAACTAGTCTGTGAATTAACCTTTTCTGAACACGAGGGAGGGCAACGTCGCAGGAGTAATCCTTTGTAAGGAGCTCATCAATGACTTCGTCCACATGAGTCAAGGAAAACTCTGAAACCAGACGCCAATGAATAACAATAGAAGCGTCGTATAACCCATCAGAAGATCTAAACAACAAGCTCATTTAAAACAATCAAATTTAATTCTTACTTCCGTCGGGCGACTTCATTCTAAGTTTTCTATAATCGTTATAGAGGGGCTCCAAATAGCGATACACATCCGTGACGGTGCCTGTGAGCCGCATGTAGAAAGCCCCGAGAATTCGAACATACCTAACCAAAGAATCCAAGCAAAGATAGAATCTCGAGAGGCCGGCACAAAGAGGAGACAACCTAAAGAATCAACGTGTGAGGGTCGATTACTTGTATTCGTCGTTTTTGATGAACTCGACGACGATCTCCTTGTCGGGCTGGATCTGAAGCATCTTCAGGATGAGGCACATGAAGGGGGTTGGCTTACGGCTACCACCGAAGGTGCCGCCGAGGTGGTCGAGCTCCATGGCCTTGTCGACGAGCGTCTCCGCGGTGAGGCCGAAGCACTGCTCTTTCCAGTAGGTGTGCTGATAGATCTTGGAGCGAAGGATCTTCTCCACCAGGTTCTGGGGGTTCGTCCCGTGGATGCTCTTCGCCGCCGGATCCGTTCGGTTCGCCATCACGGCGCCCCCTTTCGCTTCCACAAACCCTAGTCCCACGCCAGAAAGGGCAATTAAAGAAATATTCAAAATGCACGTTCCCTAAAATACCCCTCTATTCGTTTTTCAAATCAAAGCATTACTCAAACCGAAACCATGTGAGCTCCTCAGTCATTCATGCATAATGCAACAAGATATCAGATATTTTAAATATTTATTATTTAAATCTTAATTAATTTTTTTAATAAAATAAAAAATTTAAGAGGATGATTATTGGATGAGAAATTATTCGTAATTTTAAATTTACCTGATTGACAAATTAAAAAAATAAATTAAGTATATACAATTTGAATCTTAATTACAGTATATTATGAGATATTTTTTTTAATGGAATGAAAATTGAAAATGTTGACTGTTGGATGAAAAATCATTCATATTTTTGAATTTATCTGACAAATAAAGCAAGAAAAGATCGCTCGTCTTCAGGACTAATTGAGCTCAAAATGTAAATATCTAAATTATTAAAGAATAAAATAAATAATAATTTCACAGTCAAATAGTAATATTTTCAATCGTGATTGTCTAATAGTAATTTATCATGAATTTATAACCTAATGGCTCTGAATATTATCTGGCTATGAAATTGTGATGATCGCAATTTCACAATTATAAAAGGGTATATTTTTTAACATAATTCAAAGCTCTAGGATAAAAGTGCTTTTGTAATTAATCAAGTAGTCATAAGTCAATTTTTAACTGTGGCAATGTGAATTAATTTCCTTCGATAGGAAAATAACTTTTGAACACTGATAATTGCAGAGCGATGCATCATTCATATTTTTAAATTTAATATGATGATTGAAAGAAAATTTTTTATAGATCGAGTCGTACTTTAGAATTAATTGACCACTTTTACTTAAATTGAAAAATATGGGGGAAAAAACAGAAAGGGGAAAAAGGTGATCTTCTTGGATTTAAGTTAAGGTAATGGTTTAGGCAAGAAAAAATTAATTAATAATTTGATTTAAAGATATAATAGATGCGGGAGGAATTTAGAAAATAATTGCACTGTTTGGTGAATAACTAAAATATTTAAGCGAGATCCAGATTTTTAGTATTTCTAATTTAACTGCTGATCTCGTAAATTGTCGAACCAAAAAAGACACTCCTAATTATTAAATTTATAAAAAAAAAATACCTTTTAAAAAGAATAAAAAAGGTTCTATCATATTTCTGGTATAAAAATATCAATGTTCAAAAGAGATGTACAAAATTTATCTGGAACCATCTGAATATGTTCAAAGTTTTATACACATAAAATTGAATTTTCTTATAAATACTATGTGCATTCATTCTCTTTCTGTCAAAAATAATTATATTGAATTATACCTGTCATAATTCGGTGTCTCATCCTTGTCAAAATTTTAAGATCTAGATAAACTCTAAACATTCTCTTATAGATATATCCTGTTGCATGTGAAGTTAGTTTTTAATCTTCCTCTATAATAAGCATACGGTGAGGCGCCTAAAAAATAGATGATCTCGTGTCTCCTCTATATTGGCGCCAAAAAAAAAAAAAGTTCTTATTCTCTATAAATGATAAGTGATCTCTGGTAGAGCTATCAAACGGATCAACCTATGGCGGGACGGGCCAACTTATGATAGACCCATCATATGGTGGGGCGGGACGGACCGACCCACCAACTTAGCGGGTTGAGAAATCTCTAATCCAACTCACCTCAAGGTGGGCCGCGGGTTAGACGGGGCCAACCCACGGGTCTGTTAAAAAATATATAAAATATTAAAAATTTTAAATTTGAATTATAATTTAAATTGATTAAGTTAAAATTTTTAAGTTTGAATTGTAATTTTTAAGTTTGAATTGTAATTTAAATTGATCAAACTCACTAATTCATTGAGTTTTTTACTTTAATTTTAAATTTTAAAATAAATAAATAAATTTTCTCAACCCGCGAGCCAACCTAAGTCCGCCGCGGGCCAATCCACGTGGGTCGTGGGCCTAGACGGGCCAATCCATTTGAACTCATCTTAAAATGGATTGATAAAATTGTAACCCAATCCGTCTAAATTATTTAGTGGGATAGGCCAATCCGACGGATCTAACCCAAATTGACAGCTATAATATCTGATGATTGTCCATGAGCAAGCAATCAAAGTGTGAAAGCATGACTAAATTGGACATATGACTTCCACACAGTGTTGATCTATGGTTGTCTGGTCCTTGTCATTTTGACATACTCATAAGTTCTATTAACCCTTTTACTTGTTGGGTGAACTAGATTGTAAGTATGCTACATATTATTGTTGTCGGTTCCTCTGTTATCAATATCTCATCTTTGATGTGTAAAAGCTTCTTAATCTGGTGAGTCAATACATTTTCACCTGCCAAGTTCATAGAGTCATATGCCTTAGGTATGTGTGATGAATCCACTTAATCCATAATGAATTTTGTTTGTTCTGGATATGTCATAAGATCTTAGATAGTAGAGCTTTGTTCCATACCTTTAAGTCTTGAAGTCCATAGCCTCCTTCCTCCTTTGGCATGCAAATGTTTGTCTAAGATATTGAAGCATGTCTAGCTATTCATACAAACCCTCTACACAATGCATAGATTCTATCAATAATATCATTCGATAGTCGGAGGATAGAGAGTCAGAAATACTCAAACTTCCTACAATATTGATGCTATCAACTGGAGTTTGCCTACATACGACAATATATGTCATGGCTAGGAGTTGATTTCTTACCAATGGTGGTATCTATCAGTGTGTTGTAATTTGAAATCCTGATTTGCATTGATGCTATGGGATACCCAAATATCTAAATGATAAGGTGTCTATCTAAAAAGCCTAAAAGTTACACTAAAGCATCTCTGACTCTCTCATCCAGTCCAACTAGGAATATCTTGGATTTCAATAGATTTGCATGCAAGCCTGTCATATCGTAATACTGTTTCAAATTGTTCACTATAATGTTCACAAATGATGTATCCCCTTTAGCAAACAAAAGTAGGTCATCAACATATGCTAGATTGGTGATCTATGGTGCCACACATTTTAGGCGATAGTGAAAGGCTGAATTTGATGTGGCTTAATGGAGGAGACGTTAGAATATCTCCAAGATCAAGCCAAATAAGTAGGGTGACAATAGACCACCCTACCTCAAGCCACGAGCTCCCCTGAAAAGATAAAATGTAGTGACAAGACCCAAATAAGAGTCCTCCATTGATAGCCACTAAAAAGGTCGTGGTACTGACACACTTCATGATCCATGCAACAAATTGTCATGGGAATCCTAAGCCCTGCAATGCATCTTGCAAGAAGCTCCAACTAACTGAGTCAAAAGCTTTTTGAAGATCAACTTTCAAAATGCACTTGGAGGAGATCATCTTTCTTGTGTAGTTTCTCAATAATTCTTATACCAAATGGATGTTATCTATTATGGAGGGCCCCTTGGCAAAAACTGTGTATTGGATGAAGCATCTGTCTCACAACTTCTATCATTCTACTGACAATTATCTTGGATATGCAGGGCCGTCTCAAGGTTTTATGGGGCCCTAGGCTAAAATTATTTTTAGACCTTTAATATATTTTTTAAATATAAAATTTTTCCTCGTCTTTTTTCATTCAGATTTGGGACCGACAACCAGGGGCGGCTCAAGCTTATAGGGGGTCCTAGGTAATTTTTTTTTAAAATAATTGTTATTATTTAAAAAAATTTCTCTTACCCTTTTTTATTCGGACTTGAGATCGACAATGGTGGGTTTAAATTTTTTTTAAATAAATTAAAATATTGATTTTAAAAATAAATTTTTTATATAAAATTAAATTTTCTTGCTTTTTTAGAAGTAAAATTATTAATTAAATTTTCATATTCAAGTTTTAATAATAAATTTTTTTCAATTGATAACATTGCTAAATTATTTAATCTTTCTTGAGACATAGTTGAACGTAAATTAGACTTTATTAATTTTAATTTTGAAAAATAAGCCCTCAAGACTTTCAACTTTCTAAAAACTTTTCACCCTGAAGAAACACATACATTAATCATTAATCAGATACATTAATTTTTACACTAAAAAATTATTTAATATGCAGAAGAAAGATCAATTTATAATATTTTATTTACATATTCTATCAATATATATTTATTTCTTAATTCAATTCGTTCATGAACATGAAAATTATATTTTCATTCCATTTTTCAATCAGAATTATCTCGTCATTGATCAAATTAAATGAAGTAATTAGTCTGATTGTTGAATCACCAAAACATGTCAGCAATTTAATGATGAAATAAATCATAATAATAAAAGTCATTTTATAAAATAATAAAGATCATTTAATAAAAAAAATCATTGCTCACCGACAAAGGCGAGAAGGCTGAAGGGTTAGGGCGCGAAAGCGAAGGCGTAGGCCGTAGGCGAAGGCGCACTGGCACAGGGTTGGGGCCGTCGGGCGAAGGGTGCACAGGGTCGGGCGAAGCTGCGAAGTCGCGAAGGCGCAGGGCCGGCCGGCGGGGCGAAAGGTGCGCAGGGCCGGGTGAAGGCAAAGGCGACGGCGCAGGGCCGGGCGAAGGGCTCGTAGGGCAGGGCTGGGCGAAGGCGCAGCCGCGCAGGCCACAGGGCGGGGCGAAGGCGAAGGCGAAGGCGAACGGCGACTTGGAAATTTCGGTTCAAATCGGGGATTCATATTTCAGAGCAGAAGGAAGGTGAACGATTTTTAGAATTTTTTGAGAATTTTAAGAGGTTTTCGGGACTCTAATCGATTAAACCAATTAATAAATTTATTTTAATAATTTTTATTTTTTAATATATATATTGATATATTGAAAGTTGGGCCCCAATTAAAAGGGGGCCCTCGGCCCTGTGGATATGACTTTATTAAAAAATAGTACAATATCAGATAGGTCTATAATCTTCTACTCTGGCAGCATGAGAGGACTTAGACACTAGGATGATGAGGGTATGATTCCACTGTCGAAGAAGATTGCCAATTTGAAAGAATGTAGTGATCTATTTTATGCTTGCTTATAGAACTTAGTGCCATAATCATCTGGTTCTAAGGCTCGTTGATCTCCAATACTAAAAAAGATTTTTTATTTCTTCTTGATTGACTAGCTGGGTAACTTACTCTCCTTGCTCTGCTATAATAAGTTGACCATGAGCAAAAAGTCTAGGATCTATTGCTCATCTAGGAGCTTTAGTACCAAGAAGGTTTGCCAAATAAGTTGTGAATCCTTGAGGTATATTTCTGTCACACTCCTTGAGGTATTTGATTTTGGCACGCTAAGAGTAAAATCAGAGTTCAGTTTCAGCCAATCTAGTTGTTTGTTGTAGTTTTTCTTTATAATCTTCTCCCATGATCCCTGTGTGCAATCTAATATTTTGCATCTCCTTTAATTCCATTTTCTTTTGCTGTGTTCGCTTTGATTTATGCTAGTAATGCAATTGGTTCAAGGTTTCCATATTAAAAATTCTTTATCAACCTAATAAAAATTATTTAAATTTGATTAAAATTATTTCAAGTTAGTTTAAATTATTTTCAAACTATTGTATTAGTTAGTTAGATAGAGACTACGACATTGTTCGAAGAATAATTGTTAAACTCTTATAGAAATGATTAAATAATTGTTAAAATAATTTTAAAGTGATTTTAGCCCAATTAAAATAATTTTGATTAAGTTAAATATTTTTTACCAAATTGATAAATACTTTTTGACATAAAAATTCTGCTTGTATATTATTTGTGGCAATTTATCAAAGGACAAATGTAGATTTAAAAAATTCTCAAAGCATACACTATATTTTGAGAATGATCAAAGTGTGTACTGATTTGCAATGGTTTTCCCGTTCTATTTCTTCACCAATATTAGCTTTCCATGTGCCAATTTCTAAAGCATCCAATCTGATTTAATATAAAAGTTATTTTTGTAGTTTGGATGCATACAACCTCAATATCTCTCTCTCCCTCTCTCTTTTCACTCGTGGAAAGCAAATCTCTTTCTCCCTTCCTCTCACTTATTGATTTATATGACTCGAATTTATTTATTTTTAATTTAATTACTAAAATCAGAATCAAGATTTGATATCAAATCTACCTTCTTCAAACTATACTCTTTTATGTGGTTGCAAATTCACAAAAATTCAAATAGTCTAGGTCCATCAGTGGATTTCAATTAAAACTCACGATCGACCTAGAAAGCTTCGATTGCACTCATTTCAAGTCTTGTGAATTTTTGAAGTGCATAGAAGTCCAAATGTGCCCTCCTTTATTATTTTTAGACTTTCCTAGTGGTGTCAAGAAAAAAAAAGTCTCAAACATTCTAGTTGAAAGTTAGCATAAACTAGAGCACCTCTGGGGAGTCTGAAATAAGTAATGAAGAACACCTTTAAACTCTTTACAAGATTAGAAATTTACAGAATTTGAAATGGATATAATCTGAGCTCTAAAGGACGCATGCAGATTTAGAAAATTCTCAAATCACACACTATACTTTGAGAATGACTAAAAGACCCACTTATTTACGATGACCTTCCCGTTTTACCCCTCCCGCCAACATTAGCTTTTCACATGTCGATTTCCAAAGCATCTGAGCCTTATTTAAAAGATTAAATATAAAAATTATTTCTGTAATTTGGATGCATGCAATATCAACATCTCTCTCCCTCTCTCTCTCCCAATTGTGGAAAGTAATATCTCTCCCTTTCCTCTCATATGTCGATTTATACGATTTAAATTTATTTATTTTTTAATTACTACTAAATTCAGAATCAAGATTTGATATCAAATCTATCTTCTCTAAACTCTACTCTTACATGTGGTTGCAATTTGTAGAAATCTAAATAGTCTAGGTCCATCAATGGATTTCGATCAAAATTCACTAATTGACCTAGAGAGCTTCGATTGCACCCATTCCAAATTATGTGAGTTTCTAAAGTGCCTATGAGTTCAAATGTGTCCTCCTTTACTATTTTCGGGCTTTCTAAGTAATGTCAAGGAGAAAAAAGTCCCAACCGTTATAGTTAAAAGTTAGCATAATATTAGAGCACATCTGGATAGCTCGAAATAAGTAACGGAGGGCACCTTTGGACTCCTTACAATCTTAGAAACCCATAGGATATGAAAATGGGTGCAATTTGAGCTTTCTAGGTCGATCAATGGGTTTTGACCGAAACCCGCTAATGGATCTACGCTATTTGGATTTCTGCAAACTTGCACTCATCCAATAGAATTGAGTGAGAAAAGGTGGATATGATATCAAATCTTGATTCTGATTAAGAAATACTATGAGCTTGGTCTCCCCACACCATGCCCAATATATGGTCTTGCCCTTTAAGCAAACCAGGACCACATTGGGATTGGTGTCCTAGTCTCTAAGCAGACCAGGACCACGTTGGGCCTGGTCTCCCCATATCAGATCCAACATGATTCTGGTCTATAAGCAGACCAGGACCACATTGGGTATGATCTCCCCACGCAAGCTCATAATGCTCCTTGATCAGAACCAAAACTTGGCATCATATTTAGCTTCCTCTCACTCAACCCTACCGGATGGATGCAAGTTTGCAGAAATCCAAATAACCTAGGTCCATCAGTTTTGGTCAAAATCCACTAATCGAGCGTTCTAGCTGAAAGTTAGTATAATATTGGAGCACCTTTAGGGAGTCCGAAATAAGTAATGGAGGACACCTTTAGACTCCTTGTGACCTTAGAAACTCATAGAACCTGAAATAGGTGCAATCTAAGCTCTCTAGGTTGATCAGTGAGTTTTAACTGAAACTCACTAATGGATTTAGGCTATTTGAATTTCTACAAACTTCTACAAAATGTGGAATTCACCACCCTAGCGGCCCCACACAGTCGGCCCCACGACCATCTATGAGGAGGTAAATCGAGAAATTGCAGTTGGCCACGACGGAGGAGAGTATTGTCTCGGCTTCGCTAAGATTCGAACCCTTGCCCTCTTCTGCAAGTCTGCTCCATCGTAACCAACTCAGTTATATCCCGGGGGCTTGAATTTCTATAAACTTGCACCCATTCGATATGGTTGAGTAAGAGTAAAGTATATGTGATATCAAACCTTAATTCTGATTAAGAAATATTATGGGTTTGGTGTAGGAAGACCAGACCCAATATGGTCCTGGTTTGCTTTGAGGCCAGGATCACATTGGGCCTAATGTGGGGAGACCGAACCCAATGTGGTCCTGGTTTGCTTTGAGGCCAGGATCACATTGGGCCTAATGTGGGGAGACCGAACCCAATGTGGTCCTGGTCTACTTAGAGACCAAGACTATGTTGGGCTTGGTCTTCCAACACTATGCTCATAGTATTCCTTGATCAGAATTAAAGTTTGATATTATATATCTTCCTCTTACTCTTCTGTAAAAGGTGGAATCCGCTATCCCAGCGGGCTCACGACCATCTGTGAGGAGGTAAATCAAGAAACTGCAGTTGATTACGACGGAGGAGGGTATTGCTCAGTTTCGTCGAGATTCGAATCCTTGTCCTCTTCTGCAAGTCTGCTCTGTCGTAACCAACTCAGCTATGCCCTGAGGGCTTATCTTCCTCTTACTCAACTCTATTGAATAAGTAAATCTATTAATCGACCTAGAGAACTCATATTGTACTCATTTTAGATGCTATGAGTTTATAAGGTTGTAAGGAATTCAAGGTGTCATACATCCATTACTTATTTCGGGCTTCTCAGATGTGCTCTAGTATTTCACTAACTTTCAGCTATAACGTTTGAGATTTTTTCTCTTTGACATTATTAGTTAAAGATGACACATTTAGACTCTTAGGCACTTTAGAACCTCATAGGACTTAGAATGAGTGTAATTGAAATTCTCTAGGTCGATAAATGAATTTTAATCGAAATTCATCGATAGACCTAGACTATTTAAAGTTTTACCAATTTGCTATTACATAAAACAGTAAAGTTAAAAAAAAAGAAGATAGATTTTCTTGATTCTGATTTTAATAATTAAATTAAAAATTTAAGAGTCGTATAAATCGACAGTGAGAAGAAATGAGAGATTATTTTTGAAGATGTTAAAATTGCATGCATTCAAATTATATAAAATAATTTTTATATTTAATATTTTAAGTATAATGGATGATTTGAAATTTTTTAAAATCCAGGTGCGTCTTTGATAAATCATCATGAGCAAAATGAATTAAAAATTATATATATATATATATATATATATATATATATATATATATATATATATATATATAGGATTGATATCCTGCGCGAGTGATTTGCGCGATCCGTCCGCGACATCTGACGTGGCGAGAAGTTTCACTGTGCATCGTCCACCGCATCGTCCACCGTGGCCGCCGAAACGAAGGAAACCCTATAAAATCCCGCCTCTCCCAAATCGCGCGGCCAAACCTTAAAATCGCCACGCTTCCCTCTCCCTTGTCTGCTCTCCACGGCGATTCTGAGATCCCAAAATCGGCCTCCTACGCTCGAAAGCCTTCCCGATTCTGCTCTGCTTCCTTTGTGGCCTGCGGAGTTTGTATCCCCGTCACCGTCGGCCCTCCTGCACGTCGTCCGTCGCTCAAACCCTAGCAGCCATCTCGAGCGACGACGCCATCCTCTCTCCATCGCAGCCGGCGTATAGATGTTATGCTGGTGATGAGGAATGCACGACCCGTGCACGACATCCACGATCCATCGCCGCTGCCCCCCGCCTTCACCGTACCGTTCGGCCACCACCGGCTTCTTCCTAGGGTGCGATCGACGTGTAGCTCGCCGACGCTCCATCCGACGTCGGATTCTGCCTGGATAGTGGTCAGAATCTGACGTAATTTGATCGGAAACAGTCGCCTCCACTGCGCGGCCACTGTCGACGGCGATCAAGCCGGATTCCGACCGAGGAAGGACCGGCATCAGACACCGGTCCTTCATCGGCCGATCTCCGACCGCGATTCGGTCAGAATCCGGCCCAATCGCCGTCGACAGTGGTCGCGCAATGGGGGACTATTATTTTCGACCAAATTACATCAGATTCTGGTTACTATCCGGCCAAAATCCGACACCGGACGGAACATCGACGAGTGGCGCATCGATCGCGCCCGAGACGGCGGTCAGCGGTAGTCGGACGGCGCGGCAAGGGCGGTGGATCGCGGCCGTCGCGCACGGGCGGCACAGCATAGTAATTTCGTGTGTATATATATATATATATATATATATATATATATATATATACGAGTTTGATATCCTGTGCGAACGAAAAAATGCGACCCGTGCGCACGCGATCCCGGCCGTTCATCGCGAAAAATCCAGGTCGTTCATCGCGAAAAATCACTGAAGCTTCTCTGCGTCGTCGGCGTTCTCGCCGCTGCCGCTCCCCCGTCCGGCCACCGCCGGCCACCGGACCGGCGGTGATGGATGCGCAACTCACCGGCGCCGGACTGGTGGCCGGATTCCGATCGGATTCGGCCGGAATCCGACCGAATTTCGGCTGGAATCGACCAACAGCTACTGTTGGCCGATTCCGGCCGAAATCGGCCAACAGCGTCTGTTCGCCGATTTCGGCCAAAATCAGTCGGATTCCGGCCGAATCGCGGACGGAGACCGACCGCGGCCGGTCTCCGGCTGCGATTCGGCCGGAATCCTGCTGATTTCCGGCCGACAGTGGCCGTTGGGCACTGTCCTGTTTCCGGCCGGATTCCGACCGTAATCCGGCCGGAATCCGATGCCGGAATGTGCGCCGGCGAGTTGCGCATCCAACGGTCCGGGTCCAGTGGCCGCATCCAACGGTCCGGGTCCAGTGGCCTCAGATATATATAGATTTGATATACTGCGCGACGGTATCCTGCCCGACTCGTGCGCGATCGATCCCCGCCGTCCACGGCCGAATCGCGTGAAACCGCAGCCGTCCGTTTATCGCGATTGCACAGTGTTTCTCCTCGGACCTTCGCCGCTTCTCCGCCACTGTTCACCGCCGTCCGGCCACCTCCGGCCGCCGGACCGGGCCCGTTGGAACCGCAACTCGACGGCGGTCCGGAGGTGGCCGGAGTCCGGCCCTGATTCGGCCGGAATCCGACCGAATTCCGGCCGAAACCGGCCAACAGACACTGTTGGTCGATTTCGACCAGAATTCGGCCGTTCCGGCCGAATCGGGGCCCGGCCGCGATCGACGCGCCCGGCCGGCGCATCGACTCCGGCCGCTATCGACGCGCCCGGCGCCGGCGCGTCGACCGCGGCCGGAGTCCGGCCCCGATTCGGCCGGAATCCGATCGAATTCCGACGCCGCCAGAACCGTCTGCTCTGTTTCGGACGGAATTCCGGCCGGATTCCGGCCGAATCGGGGCCGGACTCCGGCCGCGGTCGATGCGCCGGCGCCGAGCGTGTCGACCGCAGCCGGAGTCCGGCCCCGATTCGAATCCGGCCGGATCGCGCCGCCAGAACCGTCTGCTCTGTTTCGGTCGGAATTCCGGCCGGATTCCGACCCAATCCGGCCGGAATCCGATGCCGGTGTGTGCGCCATCGAGTTGCGCTTCCAACGAGCCCGGGATGGCGGCCGGCGGTGACCGGACGGCGATTAACGGCGGCGATGAACGGCGAAAGGTCGGCTGATCGCGCAGCGGGGTCGCGCGGGGGCGTCGGGCAGCTTTAATAATTAGGGCGATTTTTTCCCAGTAATTTCCACGTGGAAAAAGGCAGAATTAATTAAATTAAGACATGGTAGAAAAAAGGATCCTTATCCTTTGCCTCCCCAAACACTCCACGCTACACGATCGCTCTCCTCTGCTCTGCTTCGGACTCCTCCCCTGTTTCTCCATGGGCACCTTCGCCAAGCACATAATCCTCTGCCACATCCCCACCTCCGACCACCAGCCGCACCGCCCGCCACCGTCCTTCGCCCCTCCACCTCCCCCCGCCGCAGAGGACCGACTCCATTCGACACGGCGCCGGTGGACGGTGCTCTCCACCGTCCTCACGGCCTCGTCGGCGCTGGGCCTGCGGCCGCCGGCGGCGACAGCGGAGGTGGAGCAGAGGTGGGGTACCAGGTCGTTCTTCAGGGAAAAGTACTTCGAGCCGTCGCTGTCGCCGGAGGAAGCGGCAGCGCGGATCCGGCAGACGGCGGAGGGGATGCGCAACATGCGGCACATGCTGGACACCATGTCCTGGCGCTACGTGCTGTTCTACGTGCGGCTGACGTCGGCGTACCTGGACGCCGACCTCAAGAACGCCATGGCCACCGTCCCTCAGGCGCGCCGCCAGTCCTACGTCAAGACGGCCAACGAGCTCGTCGACAGCATGAGCGAGGTTCGCCGTTCATCCATTCATCATCACCATTTCTAACTACCGATCGATAATTGTTCTTGAATGATTGATTGATTATGTAGTTGGATCGCCATATCCGGAGCCCGAAGGTGTATGAATCATACCTCTACTACGAGAAGACACTGAAGTCGTTGGATGATCTCGTGTCGATTCTTGCCTAATTAAATCGGTGAATTATTTGACTTTGTAAAAATAACGATGGACTCAAGTTTTGAGTTATTAAGTTTGTTTGGTAGATTAATCAAGTTAAATCTAAAATAAATAATTACTTGAATTGATTTCTTTTTTATTATGATCTTGAGTTTATTCGTTTAAATGTTAAATTCGAGTTTGAGTTTATTTGATGGTTTAAAATTTTTTAAGTTTATTTTATTAATTATTAAGTTTGATATTATAAATTTATTTGTTTATTTTAAGAAATTTTTTATTTGTTTATAAGTTTGATAATAATTTTTATCATAAATTTTGTTTGTGGATGATATTATTCATGAATAATTTATAAATTTTATTTATGAATATTAACTAGTTGAATATGTACCTAGGTTTTTAAATTTATTTATTTAATTTAATAAATTATTTAAATTTATTTATTTAATTAACTTTATGTATATTATATGAAAAATAAATTGAAATTAATATGAATCTTATAAATGGATACGCTATCCTCAGGGTATAATATATTGGGATGTAATTGAATCCAATCGAACCGAACATTAAGATGTTCGAGCTTGTGTTTGATTCATTTTCCTAAGGCTCGAGTTTCGCTCAAGTTCGATTCAAGCTTTAATTCTTAAGTTCAAATTTGGCTCGTAATGGAATTAAATAGTTCATGAACGACGACTCGAGTTCTATTCGAAAATTACTCGTAGAGCGCTAGAGGGGAGTAAATAATGCTTTATCACTTTTTCACTCTTTGAATAATTCGTGCATAAAACGAAAGTATATGAAAACAGAAAGTGTAGTTGAAAAAATAAATAGGAATATTTTTGTTTTTACTTGGTTCACAACCACATACTGCTACTCTAAGACTACTTGGTTCACAACTACAAACTGCTACTCCAAGACTCACGATTCATAATTGTTTTTGATGGATATATAATTCACTATAAAAACTCTTCTCTCACGAGAAGGAATTTGTCGCTTTACAAAATATGTTACGATTGATAAACTTATATTGTCCTAATCTCTTAAGTACAAAAAGCAACAAAGAAATACTGACTGAGATAATTAGGCTTGTATAGGTGCAGCTCCTCGACGTTACGACAGTGTATTGGATTAAGTGTTTGCGTGCAGGAGATCGTCGTAGAAGCGTATAAAATTTTTGTTAGGGTTCTCCCTCACAACTACTTATAAAGCTTAATCCGAGCACCTGGAAGTCCTTCTGAGTGTCTTCATGTCATCCCGTCAATCCACTTTCGACGCTGACTCGACATCTTCTGGGCGCTTGTATCCCTTCCGAACATTTGGATGCTGACGTGAAGGTTGTCGGATCAAATTTGACTCCGTAACACCTTATCTAGATCCGGGCGCTTGGAACCTCTCCAGGCGTCTGGAGGATGAGTTGTCCCAACCACTCGGACTCTGCCGCCTCATCCGCCTCGCTGGCCCGTTCCACTGATGTCCGATCCCCTAGATCTCTTCCGAGCGCCTGGACCATCCGACCGCTTGGATCCAGATAAGAGCACCTGTAACACAAAATTTCAACTCCTCCTTTCTTGCATTACAAATTAGTTCAAAAATATAATAACATGAAGAAAAATAATTTTTGCAAACTGTTTGGTCTTGACTTTAGGTTTCCAGTGAACCCCTAGGTCAGACCAACGCTTATTGTTCCCCTTATCGGGAACGCATCCTCACCCACTCCACTCGGGAGAAATTACCTTTTGCTAACTAGGTCCTCCAGGCCGTTGGACTTTTACTCAGCCTTGATTCTCGGTCCCAGGTCTTCCACTGCTAGACGTCCGATCCTCCAACCCTGCCTAAACTTTCTGCTCGATGTTCTAATCTGCCAAGTCTTCCTGTCTAATCCTCCAGATCAGGACTTCCTTGCCTAATCCTCCATATAAGATCTTCCTTGCCCAGTCCTCCAAACCAGGTCTTCCTTGTCCAATACTCCAGATCAAGCCTTCCTTTGCCTAGCCGTAATTAGGACTTCCCTGTACTACTTGCACATTCAATTCAGCTCATTAGCTCACTTCTCAAACTTAACTTGAACTCTTTGTCATTATCAAAACTCAAGTTCGATCATCTGGTGCTTCCTACACCAACATAAACGAGCCTCTTAATGAACAAGTTTGCGAGCCTCTAAACAAATATGTTTGTGAAATCACAAATCAAATACTGTTAAGATCGAGCTCAGCTTGGTAATATTTTCGAGCTCGAAATCAGGCTCAAACTTGGCTCATTAACTTAATTGAACGAACTCAAATAGATTTTTTTTGAATCGACACTCAAATAGCTCACGAGCAATTTGACTCATTTACACCCCTAACAATACGATAGTGTTTATGTTGAGATCGCCTCGTAGACCCGTCACCAGCCACGCAACACCAAGGTTGTCCGAACGAAGAAGATGATGTGTTGAGATCGCCTAGTGGACCCGTCACTAGCTACGCAGGCACCAAGGTTGTCCTCGTGAGGAAGAAGATGATGATGAGCTCTGAGACCTACAAGCACCAACACAATGAGAAGGAAGGTCAGAGGTGTCCCTGCCTCGACCACTTCAGCGCTCAAGTCAATCATTAAGAAGCAGGTTCAGATTATGTTATTACGTACCTGTGTATGTAATATCAGGGAGTTATATAGACGGAGACTGCGCTGCTGGAAACGGCAAATATACTGCCGTCCCCATTTCCGAAACTTTAGGAAACGTTTCCATCCATGGAAACTTACCAGAAACAGCCAGATTTGGGAGAAAACTGTGTCGAAACGCTGGGAAACGTCCGCCGCTCCATCTACCACCGCTTCCTCCCCATTTTGGAAGAGGTCGCCGCTGCCGGGCCCGCCGGTGCCGTCGATCTCCAGGACCTACTGCTCCGGCTCAACATCTGCGGGCTGGACTTTGGCAGGGACCCCGAGACGCTCGCGCTGGGCCTGCCTGAGAACGCCTTCGCCACAGCCTTCGACCGCGCTACCAAGGCCAGCCTGCAACGATTCATCTTCCCCGAACCGGTGTGGCGGTTCAAGAAGTGGCTGCAGGTGGGGATGGAGGCGACGCTCACCAGCAGCGTGGCGCACGTCGATCGCTACCTGTCGACAATCATCAAGTCTCGGAAGCTCGAGTTGAGCGACGGGCGACGAGACTGCGACGACCTTCTCTCGCGGTTCATGAAGAAGGGAGCGTACACCGACGCATTCCTCCAGCACGTGGTGCTGGACTTAGCCAGGTCGTCAGCCAATGAGTAGTTCCTACTCATCTCCCTTACCGAAAATTCAGTTGGATAAGCAGAGATAGGTAGGCACATACGCAAACAGGGGCGGATCCAGGATTTCATAGTTGGGGGGGCCATATAATGAAAACGATCTACTCATTGTGACATAGCAATCAATAAATCTCCCAAAACATAATAACTAACCATCATAATTTAGAACAAGAACAAAACAGAACAAAGCAAAATTAATCAAAGAGGGAGAATCCCATGTCCTCATCACTCTCCTCTTTCTCTTCATTCTTTTCCTCAGCAGGAGGTGCCTCTAGAGCAGCAGCACCACCACCACCAGTGTTACGCCCCGGGAGACGGCTTTTCGAGAAATTTCGACAGCATCTCCCCTGTAACAATTGACATTCCCTGAATACATACACATATATAAGGCCCACACGGCCAATCCATAACAGGCTATGGATTTATACAAGTAAAATAGAAATAATTGTGACCCACACGGTCACTCAACACATTCTACTATAGTATCACAACCACGCAAGTATATCAAATCTGTCAGAATCCGATAACAACTCGATTATGGAAACAAATATCGACTCAGCGGAAAACAGATACCAAAAGGGAAAACATGACAAGAAGTCTAATAAGTCCGAATACACGAATGCAGTAAAGTAAATAAACAAAAACACCAAGGTTCGGGACTAGCAGTGCAGCTCTCCAGACGGCATCAACCTGAAAACGGATACAGGTAAACGGGGTGAGTTCCAAAAGAAACTCAGCGGGTATCTAGCAGATATGTGTATAAAATGCTATCAACAGTAATAACATGCTGTACAGTCCACTGGAAGGTAAATAAGATAGAAACTGAATAACAGTAGATCTGTACCTACCAGAGTCCGGTAAACAATAGTAAGGTGAAAGGAAATCCCCAAACCAACACATAGGTATCCTGTGCATGCATGTCATCCAAGTGCATCAAACAAGTGCAGCGATCACAAACAAATGCAATAGTGCAGTATGCACATGGTGCAATGCATGTCCTGGTCACCCCTGACGCCAGTCGGATCAGTCACCCCTCTAGTGGTGAGGTCGCGTGGGAGCCAAAACCTGTCAGAGTACTCATCCACAGTGGTGAAGTCGTCGAGTGGGTAGGGCTGTGACCTCTGTGCACTCTGCCGTCACTGCTCCTGCGTGACCGAGTGGACAGGATGTCCTCGAGGTGTACACCTATCCTGGTACCCAAATCATAAGTGGGCGAGCAAGCTCTCATCTCCTGGTCACAATGACAGAGGAGGGATCCCTGTATGCTACCACACTACGAAACCACTATCCTGGGTGGCCTAGCGGAGCTCCTGTCAGGGCAAGTATGCACCAACCTAAAGGTTTCCACTAACCCATGAGTGGAGTGTGTGTGTAAATCATATACGAGTGACGGGCTCAAACTGTGCTACAACTATAATAGGAGCGACTCGACTAAAATAGGAGCAGGAGCCGATGATCACAAGACATGCAATTATACACACCCTTTGGTTGGTAGCCCGCATGTAACTGACGCCGGACTCGACAACAATGGAATCCCGCACGTCAGTATGCAATATATGCAAGCATGATGTATGACACTAGTCCATGCAGCATATATCCAACTACAAATCCATAAATATAGTTCATGCACCACCTATCCAACTACCAGTCCATGTCCTATGCTCCAATAACCATAATGAGGTAAAGTCTCAGGTCGATCACAAACACCGGTACAGAATAAAATAAACCAAGCTAAGACATATGAACAGGTATCAGGTGGTATCAAACTCAATAAGTATCAGATAATCAAACATGGCAAGGGTATCAGATGATAACAGGATAAATAACTACTGATATCCACAATATGAATAAGTATCCGATACTATCAAATAGCAATAAGGACTGATGTAAAAAAAACAGATCAGGGTATCCAGTGAAATAAACACAAACAGAAGCATGAATTACTGATAGCTAGCAATTACACATATCGTAAAGACCTATCTATAAGGATAAGTCAAGGTACCCGCCTGCCAAGATAGGTTGCGTGTAATCTCAGAGGAATCCGATATCCGTAACCAATCAAGGTCCTGTAAAAAGAATAATCACCTTTACTATACTTACTAATTAATACTGTGTTAAATTAACAGTAATTAAATCCCCTAAAAAATCCACATCATCTCTAAGAAACAATCTTTATCAGTTTTAAGGCTTACCCTCAAATTGAAGCCCAACCAGCTCTAAATCCTCTTTCTAATCTCCTTCCTCTTGCTGCCGAGATCACAAGTTAGATTCAATTTTTCCTTTGCTGCCATCCCAAACCAAATTCCAGTAGAATTAATTCACATAATCCACCAATAATCCAAACAACACAGATTTATTTAAGGAGCAGCTTACCTCTATAAGTCCATGCCCTATCTCCCTTCTTCTTCTTCCTCTGCTCTACAGCCGAAACCCAATGGGATCCCACCGTCGGCCAAAACTCCAATCCAAACTTTGGAAGCCAATCAACACTTAGATCCAAGCCCATAAACCCTAGATCTAAGCTCAACCGAAATCCATATCAAACAATACTCACCGATTAATTCCTTCTTCCGGATCGCTACTTGAACCACTACCGCCGGCCAATACAAAGCTGCCGATCCAACCAAGCTCCAAAATCCTTCCAACAGAATCAAAGAAACCAAGGAAATCTGAGATTTATGCTACATCAAGCTATAGATCCAATAAAGCCTAATTAATCCTCACTTACCGATTCTTTTCCCTCTTCTCCGTCGCCAATCGCCAACAACCCCCTTTCGGCGTAGACTCAACCCCGAATCCAGCTCCGGTCGCCGCTGGTCCTTCCTTGGCTCCCAGCTCCGGCTAAGGCGGCGAGCTCTCGTGCAGCGGTGAAATCCCAGTGGCGGCGTCGCGCGCGATCGGGAGAAGGGAGAAGCAGCGATCGGGATCTCGGAGGCTACTGTGGTGTTCTTAAAGGGTGGTTTTTGGCTTAACGGGTAGTGGATGGATCCAAGATCCATTAAACCTTAAACCATTAATCCAAACAGTTGAACCCAAGTTAAACTCAGGTTAAACCGGCTGACCCTGACTGAACCCAAACCCCTAAATCAGCCAAACCACAATCGAACCAAACCCAAACTAAACCGGTACTGTAGCAAACCGGGTTTGACTTTGGTTCACTTGGTTCAGGAGTCAAACGATCTCCGATTTGGTCCAAACAAGTTTCTTTTGGTTCGTCTTCGCGAGACGAATCTTTTCGTATTTATTTTGAAATTTTTCGATATCTTACAACCAGAACCAGCAACTGTGCCTCCTGACGGTGCACCACCGCCGATGAATGCACCACCACCTCCGCCGCCGATAATTACCTGTTCCATATAAAATACACACGAAGCAATAAAATGATTAGTGCAAAGAGTTCAAAATGCACAACGGTGTTAAATACATCAAATAGTCCGAGGATGTAAAAATAATGTTCTTCATTTACCTCTAACTAAAAGGAATTCGATGTTCTTTTAAATTTTTAAAGTCTTCAATGATAGCTTCTATGCTCACATTTTTAGCAATTTCCCTCTCAATATATACCATTAACGTATCTGAGAGAAAAGCATCCTCCATTTTGCTCCGAAGTCTTGTTTTCACGATATTCATCGCAGAAAATGATCGTTCAGTAGTAGCAGTGGAAACCGGAAGAGTAAGCACAAGTATGATCACTCTAAAAACAAGGTTATATGTAACTGACTTGTTAGTCTTCACCAACCATTGACATAATTCTGGAATTGTTGATAAATTTTTGTAATCGGGCCCTTTGACTACATTATACTCATAATGCTTCAATTGTATCTCCAATTGCTCTTTTTCATCACTTGTAAAATCTTGGACATAAAATTTTTCAACTAATTTACATATATCCTCAATTCTGAAAGACTCCACTGCATTTTTAGGATTCAAGGCATTACTAAGAATGAGCAATTCCATAGCATCATCATTAAAGCGCCCATTAATTTCTTGCAATTGTGAATCTATTGAAGCATAAAAGAGGTCCACCTGATAATGATGCTCAATGGTGAAATTATCTTGACGAGCACGAGCTCGACCTCGTCTGTTAATATACGGAGCATTGAAATCAGGAATATCAATATTTCGAAGTTCACAAAAAGATTTCACTTTTGCAAGTAAATCATTCCACTTGTTATCCCTCATTTGTTGAAGTAAATTCTTGGTAGATAATACAAGCTCCATTGCATTTATAATATCCTGAGACTTACTTTGTAAAGCCTGACAAAGAATATCTGTGATCTCCATAATCTCTTTCATAAGATGCAAGATGAATACAAAATCAAAAGTAGTCATTTCATCATAAACAGATGTTGCATCTGCTCGTTGAGAAGGAAGCCCATCATCCATAACCTTAAGCAATACCATGCATGATGCACTAAACATTTTAATTAGGCCTTTCAACGATCTTAAATGAGAACTCCAACGTGTATCGGCAGCTCGTTGTAAAGTACCTATCTGATTAAGTCCACGTCCTGTATCAAGTTCATTAATAGCAATCAAATGTGCAATATCATCAGCATGAGCATTCCTTAATTCATCATTACGCTTACATGAAGAACCAACAATATTAACTATAAAAGTTAATTTGTCAAAAAATTGATGAATAGGTATCACATTTTTTGATGCTGCTACTAATGCCAATTGTAACCGATGAGCAAAACAATGAACATAATAAGCACTTCTACAATCATTTGTAATCAAAGCTTGCAATCCATTAAACTCACCCCTCATATTACTAGCGCCATCATAGCCTTGACCTCTAATATTTTGAACATCCAAATTGTAGTGAGCCAAAGCAGAATATATAGCATCCTTTAAAGTCAAAGCCGTGGTATCAGATACATGAACAAGCCCAAAAAAACGTTCTTGAATGAATCCATTAGTATCCACGAACCTCAATACTATAGACATTTGCTCTCTTTTTGACTCATCTCGGGCTTCATCAACAATTATACAATACTTGGCAACTCCAATTTCTTCACGAATTGCATTTTTCACTCTCACCGAAAGCACATGAAGTATTTGTTTCTGAATATCGTGACTTGTATATTTGGCATTTTTTGGAGCTTTCTCAATTGCCAGTGAGAGTTCGTCATTGTACTTGGTTAACACATCCAAAAATTCAAGAAAATTACCACGATTAGATGAACTTGCTTTCTCATCATGCCCTCTAAATGGAATTCCTTGAAGTGCAAGAAACAACACCACATGTATGTGAGCCTTTAACCGAAGACGATTAGTTGCTACTTGTTCATCATTAAAATTATCGAATCTCCTTGATATATGTTGTGGTTGATTCATCAGATCCTCACATGCCTTTTCAGCATTACGATGGGGTGAAGATACATTATCTTTCCCTATATGGCCTAGGAAAGCACAAGCTTTTCCATTTCGAACTTTCTTCCAATTATCAAATCCATCAACAGTAAATGCAGTTTGATTTGAGCATCCTGATGGCTTGTTGAAGATAAAACATGGAAAACAATATGCTTTATCTTTAGCTGGTGAATACTCCAACCAAGGGAATTGTTCATACCAAGTAGATTGAAATCTTCGAGGGTGCTTGATATTTTTATTTAAGGGATATTCTCGAAGAATAGGTTGATATGCCTTCATATTCAAATATGCTCGACGAATTTCCTCATGTTGGTTAGGATGATATTCCCATATTTGTTGACGCAATCCTGGATCACGCTCTAAAGAATTGAGATCAACCACTTCAACTTCTGTATTTTTGAATCTTTTAGGAAGAATTTCAGGTGGAAGATTATTGTTATTTGATCTTGTTGATGAAGTTATAAGAGCCGCTGGATCAAGTTCATTTGCTCTCTTCCTTTGAAAAAATTTATCAATCGTTTTGGTTTTCCCCATTTGAAACCTTTAATACTGAAAAGCTGAAATTATTTCAAATAGGTGAATAATAATTAATAACAATAATATTAAATCAAATATCAAGTTAGTGAATAATAACAACATTAAAAAAATAATTTTAATGGCAAAAATGCAAAATAATTGGTCATGTTTAGTCATGTTCCTATGGTTATTATATGTGTATGTATGTAAAAGAATCAATTTCAGACATTAAAGTTAAGTATGTATGAAGAGAACCAATTCCCAAATGTAAAAACAACCACTTCCAAATTCTACCAATTCGCCCTCCTCTTCAAGATGTGTCTCCCAACTATATATCTTGCCTTTTTGAGTTCTATGCAACACTATATTCCTGGTGATCCAATTCTACATGAACTCTTTATTTTTCCCGAGAGTAAATTGAAGATGCAGAACTACTGTCTGCCACAAAGAAACCACAGAGCAAACTAAAACAACAAAAGGGGATTGATTTTTGCTATTCTGAACAAAGGTCTTAACTAGACTCGGGCTAAGAACAAAGATCCTATTTTAAATCACCAATTCACTAAGCAGTCAACATATTCATCAAAATCTATCTATTCGAGTAAGGTTATGCCAAGGCAAACTTTTTCTAATTCAACTTTCATCAAAATCGTACAAAGCAACATCTATTGGCAACTGGATCGCAGATACCTCAAACTATGGTGTGGCAATCTTACCTCCAACAGCGGCGCCGACACAAACCACACGATCGACCTCTGTAAAGTTGGGAGGGAGCTTGCGGTAGTCTAATATAAACAAAAAACATAGAGATTATTTAACCTAATCTTCTTGTAATCACCAAATATCACTTGCTTCTTACCTGTTCGATTTCAGTAGAGTGAAGACTTTGCTGCAAATCAAGTAGATGCGGCGGTGACGGAGAGAAGGAGGAAAGTAGATGCGGCGGCGGCAGTCGCAGAAGAGCAGGAAGGAAGATACGGCGGGCGGCGGCGGTCACAGAGTGGAGATGCGGCGCAGAGGAGGAGGAAGAAGGAAGATGCGGCGGCGGCGGCGGTCACATAGGCTGAGGAAGGAAGATGCGGCGGTGGCCGGCGGGGGCCGCAAAGGAGGAGGAAGAAGGAAGATGCGGCGGCGGCGGTCGCACAGGAGGAGGAAGGAATTGAAGATGCGGCGGAGAGGTTGAGAAAGGTAGATGCGGTGCAGAGGAGAAGGAAGAAGGAAGATGCGGCGGCGGCAGTGCAAAAGAGGAGGAAGAACGTGGCCGGCGGGCGGCGGGCGCAGAGGAGGAAGAAGGAAAAGGTTTCGGTCTTTCGGAGATGGAAAAAGTTCGGCGGACGGGCGAGCGAGGGAGGAAGCCAGGAAGGGTTTAGGTTTTTTTTTTCGTCCTAATCGGCAACGGCAAAAAAAAAAAAAAACTACTAAGCCGTACGTGGGCCGGGGGGGCCATGGCCCCCCCCCCCCCCCCCCCCCCCCCCCCCCCGGCCCCTCAATACATTCGCCTCTGTACGCAAAGGAGAAAGAATGAAAGAACTAAGGTTTGTCTATATGCGCTCCGGAACCCGTAAGTATTTTTTTGTTATCCCTTAGGAATACTAGCAAATCCAATGTAACATGTATTAAAGGCAAGGGTTATATTTACTCTTTAGCCTGAGCCAGAATTATCCGCTGCAAGCAAAAAACAAACCTGGCTCAGTCTCTTCAAGAAGTCGCACAGCCTTCTCCCATGGCGGTGCAGTGATTTGGTTTTGCCGTTTCCAAAATCTGGAAACTTCCACTGTTGCCGTTTTCCATTTCCGTTTCCGCGTTTCCCGTTTCTCGTCTCCAAGTTTCCAGACAGCATAGGACGGAGAGGGGAGAGAATTATACTCGCTTGTCTTATCGTTAATTAAGAAAAATATCTGCGCAGTAGATTTTATTAGATGAGCTGTCTTTCGTTATTAAAGAGAATATTATCGTATCAGAGGAGATATCGTGTCAAGGTATGGAGAATATCCTACCGTGATCATCCGCGATCATTTCACAATAGTAGACTACCATGTCTCATAACTGTTTGGCGGTGGTGGTGTGACAGATTGGATTTGATTGTGATCGTCAAATAAAATGGATCAAGGTTAAACAGACAAGTGCCCGAGTAGGGATTATAAATGAGTTGATCATGTCTGATTCAGTCCAGTCAACTAGTCAAGTCAACCGTAACAATCGGGTCTCCCTCTACCTGTATCACGTGTTTGGACGAGTCACCTTCCTCTGTCTGACGTGTCTCGATTTAAGATTGATTTTTACGGACCAGATCATAATACCCATAACAGATAGGGAAAGGCAAGAATGATTTCCATGGATTCGAATCTCACACTGGAAATTTCTAAATACCCACGGAGTTAGAATCATTGATTTAGGCAATAGGCATATACATTTTCAGTAGCAGACGTTGCACGTCCTAAGAAGACGCGCAACATATCAATCCTATATTTTAGTCATGTTATCCTGCGCTCCTCTTGGTGCACACATCCGTTCGTTCGTGATCGAGGAGGCCGCTCGGATTTAAATAGACACATTCAGTCCGCAATTGAGGAAGTGGGGAGCCTTATATTGACTGGCTGCTGGGCTGGGCTGGGCTGGACCGGGCCGCAGGTTGTACAAAGCTTCGAGTGGAAGTAAAATAATAGGATAAGGCGAGTGGTGGTTCTCTCCCACCTGCCGTCGCCGGCCGTCATGCTTCTCCGCCTCCACCTTTCCCTTTCTCAGCCGCCGCCGGTGCCGCCTATTCTGGATCCTTCTCCCCCAATCTTATCGTTCGCAGACTTTGCCCTCATCCCAGGGCCAACCCCGTCCTCCGCACCACCGGTTCCTCCCCCCTTCCCCCGCTCCCCCCTACCCTCCTCGACTTCCCGGGATCCTCCTCCGACGCCGGCCTTCGTTTCAGAGAAAAACTCCTCTTTATCGAACACGACCTCGGCCTCGACTCCTCCCGCGCCCTCCACCTCAACCCTTATCTCCGCTCCGCCCCCCTCTCCGCTATCCGCTCCGCCGTCGATGCCCTCCTATCCTTCGGCCTCCTCCACGCTGATGCTTCCCGCGTATTCGCCATGTACCCGTCCCTCCTCACCTGCGAGACAAGCGCAGACCTCGTCCCCGTCTTCCGTTTCCTCCTCGGTCCCGTGGGAATTCCCTTCCCCGACATTCGCAAGGTCGTCGCTCGTTGCCCCCGCCTTCTCGTCTCCAGCGTTCACGACCGGCTCCTCCCCGCATTCAACTTCCTCCGCCGTCTCGGTTTCGTCGGCCGCCACCGCATCACCTGTCGCACCACCGTCCTCCTCGTCTCTAGCGTCGAGGACACCTTCATCCCCAAGCTTGAATACCTCCGTGGCCTTGGATTCTCCCAACGGGAAACCCGCAGCATGGTGCTTCGCTCGCCCGGTTTGCTTACCTTCAGCATCGAGAACAATTTCAAGCCCAAGGTTGAGTTTTTGCGCCACGAAATGGGCAGAGATCTCTCCGAACTCAAGGACTTTCCGCAGTACTTCTCCTTTAATCTGGAGCGAAAGATCAAGCCCCGACATCGTTTGTTGACGGAGAGCCGGTTGTGGATGCCACTTTCCGAGATGCTCAAGGTCAGCGATGGGGATTTCTTGGCTCGGTTGCTGGAGATGAGATTAAGTTCTATTGACGACAAGCTGTAACTTTCGCTATGTAAGTTGTCATGCACTGTGTTATTAGATGAATGTAGAAATGCCTAAATTGATTGTACAACTGAAGTGTGTGGAAGAAAATTAGAAATCTTTCTCTGCATTCCTTTTTTTTTTTTTAACTTTGTCTTTAGTTTGTTGTGTTAGACGGAGTTTACTGACCTTGATGATCCAAAAGTCAAATGGAAAGACAGCTTTCTCTACCTTTCTGTAGGAAAGTATTGCATGTTTAAAATTGTCCCCTTTGAAATTCGTATTTCATGTTGTAGAGCATTGTTTAATTTATCTTGCATATGCTGGTGTTGTTAGAAGATGCATCAATTTAATAGGCACACATTATGCATGAAGCTAGCTCACATATCTTGCAATTTCCATGCTTCTTATGTTACATAAGTCAAGTACTAATATTGAGAGATTTCAGTGGTTTGTCATGTGGAATAGTTTGAATTTAGTGTCAGTCTTTTCTCTTTATTAACATTCTTTTATGGCTATCTGGAGTTATGGTTGCAATTTTTATGATGAGACCTGAATAGCCACGTTTGCACGCATGAAGGGACCATATCCAACAACTGGTTCTCATTCTTTTAATCCATGACAGTCCGCTTGCTAAATGTAAGGTCAGGGATTAAATGATGTAGGGTTCGGAAGCTGGATTGGGAGCCTTCACATAGATTTGAGTGAAGGGTTCCTTCACTCCAGCATAATTCAGACAACCATATGATATGAGGCAGTGCATTAAGTGGTCTTTCAGTATCTTCACCTTTCACTAATTTTTAGTTTTACTTGGAGATTAAAGGTTATGTTCTTTGGTAAGTTGGTTGTCTATTAACTTTCATTTGTGAATAAAGTTTAGCGATCCATCTTTCAAATAAATGGTTAATTTTTGCATCACTAGTTTGTTTATAATCTCAAATAACAAATAGGATATGATTTCTTTCTCACCTTGCTTGTGTTGTTGGACTTATCTAGTTGGCTGATAATTCGTTTGTATTGCAGTGTTTAATTAGCAATTAGTTTTGTGGTACCTTGAGGGACTATGATACATTATGTACGCCACAAGCTTGATTGACAGAGAGCTGAAGAACTCCATCAGACACTTTTAACTCTTCTTGCAGTTAATTTTACAGGGTTTGAATACTTCATAAGGCAATTGAGGGATCCTATCTGGCCCTTTGGTTCCTTGTGCATTAGCAACTTGGTAATTCATTTTTTTCTCCCTCCAAGTGTTGGTTCATCGTTCAACTAGAATAATATATGTTTCAGATGGAAGTAGCTCTTTCATTTGTGGGGAAGCAATCTTAATCATATGCCTTCGTCTAAAATTTTAATTCAAAGGGACCAAACTTAAGAAACTAGTTTATTATAAGTCAAACTTCACATCAAATGGAGTTCATTACTCAATGCAGATCCCAAAAAATAGCATTAAACGTAATCTAGCATCTGCATATAATAGATCCACACTGTATGATTACTCAGTAGCTGCAAATTAAACTGCTCAAATCTTGCTTAAGCTACTATATTTTGCACTTCGGTGGATCTCAGATTCTCAGAGAAACTACCTAGAAGAATTGATAGGTCAGAGGTAAAGAATAGCCAAATTACAATCAAAATAGGCATCTGATGGTTTTCAAAATTAGATTCCATCTTTGTGAAAAAGGAAAAGAAAAATCAAGACACTGAGTTTAAGAATTACAGTATGGATTTTGGTTCTTATATAGCTTTCTTCTAAATGGTGAGATCAGAGATATAGCTGCCATATTGGTTTTATTTGTTTTTGGATTGTAGTTGAAGAAGTGAGTTGGTCTGACAACTATTTTTCTGCTCTTCCGGATGAATATGGTTTTGCCTTTTTACTGAAATTACTTACAAGTTGCTTTTTCTTTCCTTTTTACTGAAATTACTGTTGTAATTAGTTCCGGGTGTTCCAGTTAATAATGTGAAAGATGTATGACTCTATCCTGTTGAAGAGATGTGGAACCTTGAACTATCCATTTTCAAACTGCATTATTCAGATAGATACGTGCACAGAATAGCAGACAGCTACTGGTAAAATGTTCCTTTTTTCTATTGGTTAATTACCATTTAATTTCAGATATTACCAAATCTAATCCTATTTGACACAGATTCTATGACATCTATACCTGTTTGCCTTTACATCCACTTACTTTTCTCAACTGTGGTGTCATCATCTAATGTATCTTTCAACAGTGGTTGGAGAATAATAAAGGATTATTTGTTGCAAAATTAAATATAATATGATAGATTCGTTAAAAATTCAAAAGGTATAGATATTCTTACATAGACTATATGAGTCCAGTGCTTCTTGCTGCCATGGGCATTTTACAGTAGTACCACATGCATTGTAGTTTTGAGTCTAAATGATTTGCTATGGTTTCACTCCAGAAGTCCTTGGCAATTGCATTAATTTTGATACATAGAACTTGGATATTATGTTGGACGTGCACTTATTAAAACTGTTAAAAAAATTTTGCTGATAAACTGTCAGTTAGGATGTTGCAATGTTTAATAATTCCCTTTAGTGTGGGAATGAGTACAGATCAAAAGTCTGTGCAATGTCTAATAATCCCTTTAGTCAACTAGCTGAACTCAAGTAGAGTACCTCTGTGGATTGGTGATCTAACTTCCAGGGTTTAGAATATTTCAGAGTTGTGATGTGCCCTATAAAACTGAAAATGTCTTCTCGATATTGCAAATATCCATGGAGAGAGATTAAAGTGTTACAGTTTGGAGAGAAACTTGAATGAGAAATTTAAGAGTGGTACTCAGGACTGTATTTGTTGAACTTTGGAATGAGTTGCGAAGCTGGACACAAATAGTTCTACCATAATTATATTCATGAAGCTGGCACTTTGTATGACAATTTGATTCTTGGCTACTGCTTCAGGTCCCCACCTTTTCTGGAGAATTGGTGCATCTTCTTTTCAAGAACAACTCCAAATTTGGCTCATTTTTATTTGCTGGTGAGTGCCTGAAGGTCACTCAAGAGCAATAATATAATATCTCATCTCTCACCTACTCAAATCTTTGTCCGTGTACAGATTGTTTTTACTCCAGGAAGACATGATTCATGGTCTAGCGATAAGCGCACTATGATTGCAGCTGGAGAGTGGGCGGAAGCAGCAAAGATAATAGCTGAAATCTTTGGCGGGCAGTCGCTCAGGTGTCTGACACAAACTATGAGCCTGTCTCCTTTCACACTGAAAGCCAAACACAAATGGGTAAGTTAGGTTGATACAACGGACGGTTCGTGGATCCCTAGACAGTTCAGGAGTGGATTGGATTCATAGAGGAAAGGAGTGAATAACGTTTTATAAAAATATTCTCGATTTTTTTTATTAATATTTTAATAAAGACATACACTAAGTTGAATGAAAATATAAATCGGGTGTGTATTTTCTTTTTCGAGTTTCAATCTATTTATTTCGTTATGTTGATGTAGTATCTTCGGACGCCTAAAACACTTTTGGACATTTGGATTTGTCGAACCCAATCAGATTTGACAATGGTCGGCTAACGACTCTAGATGATCCTTTGCGATCTGGGCGTCTAGAAACGATCTAAGCGTTTGGATTCTATTGGCGTGGATTCCATCCTGATCTGCCTTGACAACGATTGTTTTGATCAGATTGGGTATCTAGGTGTTAGGAATGGATCTGTGCACCTGGAGTCTAGGCACCCAGAATGGATCCGAGCGTCTGGAATCCGAGCATCTAGAACAACTCTAAGCGTCTGGAATGGCCATCTTTGAGTTGATTATTTTCCTCCTCCGTTTTGTCTTGATCATCTTGGATAATTTTTTTCGATTTCTCATTCTTCGAATGCACTGAGCCCTTTTAGCTCGTTCTCATGCATCTTTCTCGCTCTTCGTACCTTTGATGTATCAAGTCCATCGGCTCCTTTCCTGTACCATCCTCGCTCTTTTGTGCCTTCTGTCAAGATTCTCCATTTAGATATGTGTGTTCTCATAAATTCCTGTACACTTAGATATACGTATTAACCATAACTCTGATCTAATTTCAGATTTATTTGATCATACATTAAAATTTCATTCAGGCATTAACAATCTTTTTCTTTTGATGGTTCAACTAGTTTGAAATTATGATAAATAAATAAACAAAAATAAAACAAGCATAATGCAAATAAGTTAAGCATTAAATATTCTCACTATCTCAATTTTCTATTTCTCTCCCTTTGATCATAACAAAACAAACTTAGGTTATAAAAAAATTAATATTAATTATTTGAACTATAAAAATTTCTAAAATTTTTACCATATATGAAGCACAATAATTTAATCATGAAAAATTATTCTCATCAAAAATTTATTTTAATTAACTTTTTAATTTTAAAAAACATGATTTTCTTTTGATAATTATTAAAAATATTCAAACATTCAAAAATTTTAAAATTTTAGATATTGACAGAGACCATGTCATACTTTCACACTTTCACAGACAAATAATTATCATAAAAATTTCATATAGAATATATTAAGAAATCATTTTTGCATATCAATTCAACCAATAATAATAATTTCCTTGGTGGACAATCCTATAAATTTTTTTAAGCTGTTAATTGATTTTGGAGTCCAAAATCAATTAAAACCTACTAGATTTATTAAATATTTTTCTAAAATAAATAAATTTGATACTCTTTAAATTTGACCCTTGAAATTTTTATAATTATATTTTAGTCCTTTATACAACTTACCTAAACTAGTAAAGAATTTTCTTAAGGATGACTTTAAAGAATCTACCTATTTCTTTAGTCTTAAATTTTTAATTGTTAATTTTTTATTTTTTTTTCTTACAACATGTACTAGCTAATTTATTTTCTAGCTCAAATTCATTTGTTTTAATTTCATGCATTTCTTCCTAATTTTATATAATGACCTAGATAACATTTTAATTGTGTCGTAAAGTTGATCGGAAAGCGGGTTGCATACCTCACTTACAGTTTCGAATTCATCAGTTGAGGCTCCCCTTGCACTATTGCTTTCGATGCTTGATGTCGAACTTTCTGACTCTTCTTCTTAATGTGTTGTCATCAGTGCAAGTCTCGTTATTTGTTCTGACTTTGAATCTTTTGAGAAGTCGTCTCAGATTGCTTTTAGATTCTTATATTTAAGTTTCATCTTTTCTTTCTCATTTTCTTTTGTTATCTTCTTGAGTTTGGGACAGTGATCTTCTTCGTCACAATTGAAGCACCTTACTTTTGTTTTCTCCTTTCTTAGCAATCTTGAATCTTGTTTCTTATTAAACTTGTTAAATTTAAAAAAAAAATATTTTTCTTACCAGATAAGTTTGTTCATCTATCTCCGAGAATGTATCCAAATCTAATTCGCCCTTCTTAACTTGTAGAGCGATATTATTGTTGGTTTTTTTGTCTTTAAATCTTGCACATCGAGATTCATGTAATTTTAAAGTCAAAAATAATTCTTCTAACGTACTTACCTTTAAGTTTTTCAAGATATAATACGAGTCCACTATTGATGTCCACTCTTGGATTCTTGAAAATATATTCAATACATATCTGAGAGTATCTCGATTTGTAACTATATCTGTGAGGTTGTTGAGATCGGTGATTATCTCTTTTAGCTTCGCATTTAGTTGCGTCACCACTTCTCCCTTCTCTAGTGGAAGATGAGTCAATTGATTCCCTAGCAAAATCCCTTCTGACTAGCTTTATTTTTGAGGTCTCCTTGTGAAGTTCTAAGAACTTTTCCTAGAGGCCTTTGGCCAAGTCGTAGTGGCCTATCCGGTTGAGCTCCAGTACTAGTAACACATTAAGAAGATGGAACTCTATCTTATCATTAGCCGTGAACTCGTCTCGTTGCTTTTTGGTTCATCGTTATTCATCGATTTCTTCTCCATCTTCATTTTTGGGTATTTCAAAATTATGTTTAATATAAATCATTATTTCAAAATCTATTTTAAAAATAGCTCTATTTTCTTTTTCTAAATTGTGAATTCATCCTCGAACTTCAATGGGTTGATGTTTGATCGGCCATTCCTCCTGATCTGGTTGCTGAGTTGACGATTAGTCATTCTGATCGATTCGACTCTGATATCAATTGTTGGTGCGGCAGAAGTGGTTCATGGATCGTTAGAGGGGAGGGATGAATAACGACTTGCAAAAAATAATCTCGATTTCTCTAGTTAACATTTTAGCAAGGGCACACACTAATTAAAATGACAAATATAACATAAAAATAATACGAGGCATGAATTACTTAGTTATAACCCTTGAGTTGTTAGTCCAAGAGCTATGAAAGCTCCATTGAGAATCTTCTCGTCGGAAACGATTTGGAGGCTGAGAAACCTCCAAGGACGGATCCAGAAATTAGAGATGGACTGTGCTGATTTTAGGTATAAAAAAAGATGAATTAAAAATTCAAAATACAATGAATAAAAAAAATTTATTACTTTTTTTATACTAAATTATAGATTACAAATATGAATTTGTAGAAAAGGAAATTGGAACCTTTTTTTAATTAAAGAAAAGGGAATTGGAATTTTTTTAATTAAATTAAGACTAAAATAGAAACTTTATCAAATAATAGGAGCTAAAGAGGTTCGAAATCTCAATCTCTCGTCAGATTAAACCTACTGTTAGCCAACTGCGCCATCAATTGATTTAAAAATTTTTGTTAATAATAATTTATTATAACAATCATAGGGCTGGGTTACAGCCCAGGACAGCCCCAACGTAGATCCGTCTCTGGAAACCTCGTACAATGATTGAGCGTAAAACAATAAAAATAGACTTGAACGAAAATGTAAATCAAGTGTGTATATTTTTATTCGAGCTTCAATCCATTTATAGTTATTTTCTTCGATCTGACCATTATGTTGACGTGACATTTTTGGATGCCTAAAACACTTCCGAGTGTCTGGATTCATCGAATCCAATTTGCTTTAGCAATGATCAACTAACGGCTCTGGATGATCCTTTGCAATCCGAGCGCCCAAAAATGATCCGAGCGCCTAGATGCTGCTGATGTGGATTCCATCCTGATTCGCCTCGGCAACAGTCACTTTGACTTGGACTGAGTATCCGGGCACCTAAAGTCTGAACATCTGGAACAACTTTAGGCGCCTTAGGTTGACCATTTTCCTCTTCAGTTTTGCCTTAGTTGCCTTGCGCAATCTTTTATAGCTCCTCGTTCTTCAGATGCACTGAGCCCTTTTGGCTCGCTCTCGTGTGTCTCTAGCTTCATCGGAGTACTCTTCCACAGCTTCTTGTACCTCGGATGTATCAGCCTATCAATTCCTTTCTCATATCATGCTTCTTATTCACTTACGTCTTTTATTAAGATTCATCATCTAAAACATATATATTCTACTAAATCTCTATACATTTAGACATATACATTAAATATAATTCTAATATAGTTTTAAATTTATTTAATTATATATTAAAATTTCACTAGCACTCTCAAGTGAAAATCATTGGCTTCCTAGGAATTCATGTACTGTTAAATACCCGATGATGAATCACTTGCAACTAACCTAGTCACGCAAGCTGGACTTTTGGCAATGCTTTTAAATTGGTATTTCATGAAAAGCAACGGCGGAGTTAGAAATTTTATAGTATCTAAATTAATCAAAGTTTTTAGATTATCTTCCTCTTTCACACATAATTTAAATTATAAATTCCTCTTTAACTCTGTGAGACTTCGAGCTACTTTGTGACTCATTCCTTGCTTGCTATTGTTTGAAACCCACGTAGGTGATTATTCTTCTCTTACCCTTTCATCCATGAGGATGGTTTTTATTATGGGTGTCTTTAATTTACTTAGGTTCAAAAAGTCAAATTTGGTCCCACAGAGAAGGATGACATGTTGGATTGAGGAGGATGACACGTTGGATTGAGAAGGTGAAATAAAATCTTTTGATTCTTCATGGAAGTCTGACTCGTCGACTTGCCGACTCCTCATGGAAGCCTGACTCGCCCAACTCCTCATGAGGAAGCCCAACTCGCTCGACTCCTCATGGAAGCCTGAAACCCTTGGCCCCCTCGACTTGATTTGCCTCGCTTTAGTCGTCTGAACCCTTTTGACACTCGGGAGTTATAAGAGAGACACGGGTGTTGACATAGCATAGGTGGACCACATGCTACTTGGAATGATGTTGTACCATGATCTATAATTAATACAGTATGGTCTGTTACAGTACAAAGTGTAGGAGTAGAACATTTTCTTTACCGCAGACGTGACATCCTCAACCTACTACACCCTATAAAGAGGAGCCCTGTCTCACAAGAAGGAGGTAAGTGGAAACATTTTTTGAATGTTACCCTTCCTCTAGCCTTAGTCTCATCTCCTCTTCAATTAATTTTTGGTCGAAAATCTAATTTGGACGTTGGAGTGGCTGGATCAAAGCATCCCCTAGTCTAAACCCCTTCCTTTTGAGATTCACAAGCCCTTCAAATGACCGCTTGCCCTGCATTCTTTGGAAGCTTTGCCACACTAGCAGCTACATGTCTAATGGTCCATCTGCATTTTTTGGAATCGTGGTTGTCGGGAGTTCTTCTAGTGTTAACCATCATGACATCTTAGCTCAGTATTTTCACAGACGACATCAATTTGTTTCGGCTAGATACCGCGGATGGTCAAACCACTAGTCAACAAAGATTCGACGAGCGTGACTTCCTAGCGGAGCTCGAAGGAAAAGATGATGAAAACCAGAAATACACTTCAGTAGGAGGTGAGAATGATATCGATCCCAACAGGCTACTTCGACACTCAAATTAGAATTGATTCCAAAGGAGAAAATTACAGAAGAAGAAGTCAAAAGAGTTTTTAGAGTCCAACCTCATAGAGCAGCAGAAAAAACATTGAAAATCTTTTTTAGGATACCACTTGGTATTATTGGACCGCCACATGTCCATGAGAAGATTCATATTCCCGCTTAGAAGGTTCAATAAGACAGTGGTTCATAAAAGATGTAAAAGTGAATCCTTCGACGGAGCCAGCTGAGGTGATGTGGCCGAGATGAGATGGTCGAAACCGAGATGACTGAGATGAAACTTTGGGGCCTGATGAGATTGCTTTGGAGGCCCAAATAAGGTCTAGGACTGAGCATAAAGTATAGCTCGAGTCGAAGATGATAGCTATCTCACCCTCATGGTTTTATTTTTGAACTTTCTCCAAAAGGTCTTTTACCAATGAAATATCTTTTATCTTATAACTTTAAAATTTTTTTCATGTATTTTTAATATGAAATTTTGATTGTATCCCAACAAGCGACCTACACTTCATCGATTGAAATTGATAATTGTTTTAAGTTTTGGAGCACTTGATGAGCTCCCAAACAGCCTTTTACCAGTTAGTTTGAGGAAGAAAAGCAGACAACGTTTTAGTAAACCATGGGAATGAATAATCGAACTGTTCATGTCTCCACAGAGCGCTACCTCAGCTTGCAGGAGAGAATCTCTCAGCGGAAAAGTGAGGGGGGAAATTGCAAAAGTGTGATTGGTTATGGTTTGTCGAAGATAAGTGGCAGAGGACACTGGAAGGCCGGCGGAGGACTCCAAGCTCAAAGAGCTGGTGGAGCTCTACGGCCCACAGAATTTGAGCCTCATTGCAGAGGAATTGGAAGGTCGATCTGTTAGATTTGATAGAATTCATATATATCTCTACAATGATATTGTCTATTTTAAATCCATGCTCTCATGATTTTATTGTTTATTTTTGGATTTATCCTAATCATCTACCCCTCAAATAAAACCTTTTGGGTAAATCCCATATAGACCTGCTCTGATACCAGAGTTAGATCTAATGAAATCCATATATATCTCTATAATGATATGATATTATCAACTTTAGATCTACGTCCTCATGATTTTATTTTTTAGTTTTACCCAAATGACCTCATACTAATGAAATATCTTTCATTTTATAATTTCAGGATCTTTTCTATGTATTTTCAATATGAAACTTTGATTATATCTAACGCGATCAGGTAATAATGTTTAATTAGTCAAAACAAGTTCTATTAGAAATTTTCAACTTTCTGTTCTTGTGCTGTTGTATGTTCATGAAGGCAAGAGTTGCAGGTTGAGATGGTTCAACCAGTTGGATCAACAGGTGGCTATTCAGTGAGGAAGAAGAGGAGGAGAGGCTGCTGGATGCTCACAGAATGCATGGCATGGCAACAAGTGGGTGATGATTGCGAGGCTCTTCCTCGGAAGAACAGAACAGAACAGACAACCAATAGGTGTAATTTGTTTGTATCGAAATTAATTGAACCACAATAAAATAAAACATATTTGGACTTGAATTCTGGCAGAAAGTTCGATACAAAACACTATTTGGACGTGAATCTTTTACCAGCAAGAATCCAAATAGCATTAGTTTACTGAAAGGAAGAATGAAAGAAAGAAGAAAAAAGCAATACAATGAGGTGCTATTTCATATGAACAAACTGAAGGAATTATATATAGTCAATTTGTATCTCATAGGAAGGCACCATTCTTCTTAAATATTATATGAGAATTCCATGATATATAACTAAAATTATGTTAATTTCCTAAACTGAAATCAGACTGTCTGGGATTGATCTTTTACCTCATGGTCTTCTCCTCCGTCATGATCAACTGTAATTTCTTGATTTACTTTCTCACAGATGATCGTGAAACCGATCGTGTGGGACCGCTTAAGTGGCAAATTCCATCTTTTACAGAAAAGAAGAGGATAACTCATGGTCATGATGCAAGATTCCCCTTGTGAAGCTACCCCTTATATTGAACATGTTGGAATTCTTCTTCTTTTTCTTCTTTTTCTTCTTTTTCTTCTTCTTCTTGGCCTGCAACCCTCCTCCATTCGAATCAGAGATCCATAACTACTAACATTAAAAATCTGAACATATATGACTGGCTGTTGCTTCTCAGTGAATGAATCACACACACCCAGATGGAACCTGTCTGATGCCCTCCTCCATCAAAATGATATATCGATCGATACTGGTGGATCCACAAATGCCTGAAAGATTTAGCTTTCGGTTCTGATGGCTACATTGTTTGTCTTTAGCAACTGCATGTGAGTGATTCCTCCACACTGTAAAAGTTTGATATATAGCATCTCTGTTGACAAGGATACCATCAACCTAAGCAAGCCGCCCCACTGTTCTGTGCATGTGGACTCAGTTAATTATGAACATCAGTGTAGACAAGTGATGATGGATGGCAGGAAGGTATCTGAAATGAAACTCAGCATCATCCACGTAAATAGAAACTCAACATCGTTCTTCGCCAAACTGCACAACCACTGATGCATAGTGAACAATAAAAAAAAATCTGAGGAGTTGTCATCTTCAGATTTATTTATTTGGATGGTTAACGAAAATTTTGGATCGGATCGATCACTTTAAGAATTAATAAGATCGTAAGAAGAATAGAATGATTGAATTATATATATATATATATATAAAACATCTATGCATAGTGAACATGATTTTGATAGACCTCTCAGAGGGCCCAAACTAATTATGTTTTGATAATTTTCTTCGGAGGTGAAAATACTAAGCACTTCGCTGACACTAATAACATTCTATAATTAGTTCAATTAGCATGAAATAAATCCGCACGCACACATACACATATCGCTTGGAACACGATTCTACTCTACTCATAAATAATAGTATGGAATTCTCCTTAAATAAAAATTTTAAAACTTGAATTTTGATCGGAAGTGAAAGGTTGTAGATTTAGTAGAATAAAGATAGAATATTTAAAATTTTTAATTTAATAATATTAAATGTAATAAGATAATTATTAAGATAAAAAGATGATGAATTATAATTTAAATAGTTATGATCAGTTATATAAAAGAATGAAGGAATTACAGTGAGAAATATTTTAAATAGAATACAAATAAGATGTTAAAATAGATGAAAATGTTAAATGTTCTTTTTTAGTGTAAAGTACTTTTAAAATTTAAAAAAAAAATTTACAAAATAGTTATTAGATCTGCTATGTTATATATAACTGAATGTTGGACTATGGCTCTCAGGGCATAGCTGAGTTGGTTAAGACGGAGCAGACTTGCAGAAGAAGGTAAGGGTTGATTTACCTCCTCATAGATGATCGTGGAGCTGACTGTGTGGGGTCGCTAGGGTGGCAAATTCCACCTTTACAGAAGAGAACATATGACTTGAACATATGAGTAAAAGATAAGAGTTACAAAGATGAAGATATCCCTAAAAAGGATATTCAAAATAAGAAATAAAAATATTAGAGAAAAAGTCAAAGTTACACTTATTGAGAGAAAAACTACGGGAGACATGATTAATATAATATGAATATGTACTTACACGACTAATAAATATTCTAATTAAACAATATAAAATTATGATAAGTATACATCTCAAACAAAAAAGAATAATTAAGATCACTTGATTAACAATAATAAATAAGATAAAATTTATTTAAATATGGATCCAATGACGTAGAAGGATCCATATCGATTAGACTTACTTATTATTGTTGTTGTATAAATTTATTTTGTAATTAAAATAAAATTAGTAGACTTAATTTTTTTTAAGTGTTTATGTTGAGCTTCAAAAAAAAATAAGGAAAAGTTTCAGATGACTAATTAATCAGGACTATAGTGTGATTAACAATAATCATATAACTTTTTTTAAGTGTGGGGAAGTAATATAAAATTAAGTTTTCATTAAGATTCAGTATAAATTTTTTTAAAAAAAGTTTTTTATTGCCAAATTTAGTGCTATTTTTTTTAAAACAATTGAGTGTCAAAACATTCTTTTAATTTTTATATTTCTTGAAATTCATTTTTAAATTTTCTATTTTTTTACACTCAACTAGTTTTCCCCCCATTTTATAGTGTTTTTATTTTATAAGAGGTGCTTGAAGGCATTTTGAAAAGGTTAGTGGGGTTTTTAAAAGAATTACCCTATTTTTCTATAACATATATTTTTAAATAAACTAAATGGAGCTTTATTATGTCCTTATTTCAATTAAATAACTAAATTGAAATAATAAGCTAAGATTGCTTAAGAGGAATTTTGACAATTTTAAAATCCAATTAAATTATTTACCTGAAAGGGGCAAATCGAAATTATTTCTTACATATAACTCCAATTAAATTGACAAATTCTAATTTAACCCATTGATCTCTCGACCACATAGAAAATTCTAGTGCGACCCATTGCCAAACCACTGCCTCAACTATCCATCTATAAATACACCACCTCCCTAAAGAGAAGAGAAATATAATGAGCTCTTAGAGCTAAAGCTTCGCCATGGCCTCCCGCAATGAGATCCATGACATCGACATCGCCACTTCGGCCCAATCCTCCCCCTCCCCCTCTCCCTACCTCAACCTGCCCCCCTTCCTCGCAAGAAAGGTTCGTTAATCTCGTGTACACCTAGTGTTAATTTTTTTTTCAATTTTTTATAAATTATTTATCTCTCTTTAGGTGGTTTCGGAGATGATTGCCACTTTCATGCTTGTGTTTGTCACTTGTGGCTCGGCTGCCCTGAGCAAGAGCAACCCGAGCTTGGTGCCACAGCTCGGGGCCTCGGTCGCCGGAGGACTTATTGTCACCGTGATGATCTATGCCGTCGGACACATCTCCGGGGCACACATGAACCCCGCCGTCACCCTTGCCTTCGCCGTCTCTAGGCATTTCCCATGGACACAAGTATGTTGCTACTCCCATATGCAAATAACCTTAGTTGTTCGATCAATTCTTTTGATTTGCTTTTAATTTCTATTAATTAATTAACTTCGACTTTAAAACTCATGTCCAAGCATATCGATCCACAATTAAGGATATTGAAATTATTTTTGAGTGTTTGATTTCTTCTTTTTGGTCCGGTATCACATCCATCACCGATCAAACATTCGATCTCTTCGCAACCTTGACCGGTGAAACTAAATAATTTTTGTTCAACCCTAGAGAACGACATGGGGTAGAAGGAGACAAGTTAGGGCGGTCCCAATGAAAATAGAGATGTATCAACCATATATAAAAGACAAGGGAGATCTTTTTGCTATATAATTTCAAATAATATATATATAAATAACGTAATTAGGCCTAATTACTTTTTCTTAATTCACTAATGACATTGCTTTTAATGGAGTCATGCAGGTCTAAATCATATCATGCTACTTACATAGTTTTTAAGAAATCATATTTGTAAAAAAAATCCAGTAATTACTTTAAAAATAATTATATATTTTTCTTTATTTGACTCGAACGATATATATATATATATATATATATATATATATATATATATATATATATATATATATATATATATATATATATATAACGAATACATATATTCATAATTTCCCTTAATTTCTTCCTTTATTATTTTTTTAAAAAATGCATTAGAGGATATAGTTTTTACTCATCAATCAACTTCAATCTATATTTCAATACATACATAGTAACTTTGTTTGTTCGATCATGAATACCGATTGTTAGGTTCCCTTCTACATGGTAGGCCAAATCTCCGGTGCCATGGTCGCATCCTTTGCTCTCCAAGTAGTGCTATATCCGATACGAAACCTTGGAACAACAACACCCGGTGACACCGCTACGAAAGCATTGGTCATGGAAATCATCATCACGTTTTGTATGATGTTTGTAACATCTGCGGTAGCAACCGATACCAGAGCTGTAAGTCCTTAATTTTGCAATCATCATTAAGCCACAATTAATCATTATCTACATTTAATTATATGATCAACTGAATAACACTAATGACAAACATAATTAGAATAACAACAATAATCCTTAATTAAATCTTCGATTGTTATTATTATTATTCTAATTAATAAACGGTGTTGTTGACATCGGCAGGTGGGCGAGTTAGCGGGATTAGCTGTTGGTTCCTCAGTATGCATAGCATCCATTTTAGCTGGGTAATTAATTATTTTTTTGAAAAAAAATTAAATATATCTTAAATTTTTACTAATTAAGATGAAATAGGAGTTTATGATAAGGAAACAAAAATGGGTATGTGCAGACCAATCTCAGGCGGTTCGATGAACCCAGCGCGGACGATCGGACCAGCGATCGCGAGCAGGAGATTCGATTCGATCTGGGTTTACATTATCGGCCCGGTTTTGGGCACCTTGTTGGGCTCCGTGTCCTACAGCTTCATAAGGCTAAATGAGCGGCCCACAGAGGCCCAATTTAATAGCGACAACAGGCTGCATTCCTTTTCCTTGAGGCTTCGCCGCTTGCAGAGCTCAGAAAAGGCCGACAATACTTATTGTGATAATATTTAGATTGCTAAATTAATAATTTATCTATAAGCATTTGGAAGAAATGGCATGTCCTTATTCTTGTGTTTTGCTTATGAGCAAATTAAGGTGATTTGATGCGACTGTAAGCAAATATATTAGATGAACGCAACAGATTAAAGATAATTAATCACACTAGGAAATTCTTCTAAAAATTTAGAAAGGTAATTAAGAAGAAACTGAGACATTTAAGTTAGCCCAACATAAAAAAGCATGCGTTGTTAAATGCATGGGTTGTTAAACGACTTACAATGCATGTTTCACACATTCATGAAACAAAGCAAAATATCTAAATTATTGATTTGTATCTGCTGATTGATCGTCATTGACAATGTTGCCAATGAAAAAGACTTGAATTGCATTTTACATCTCTATGCTATTTCTTTGCCATTCATTGTGATATTAATCTGTTCATGATGCGTACTGTGCTTCCTTCATAAATTATGTAAAGCAGATAAATTGCAATAAAAAAATTATTCAATAGCAAAAAGGCCAAAACCGTAAGCAGCTTGAATTCTCCAAAAGGGAGATTTGCTCCCATTTGTTTGATTAAAAACCCCTAAATTCCGATTATTTTGTCAATAATGCTACAAACGCCGAAACTCTATAAGCACTATAAAAAAAAACTGCCAGAAGTTAAAAGAGCCACCAAGAGACACCACCCAATCAAAACCTAAAAAGTCTAGGAACCTAATTGATTGGAGAAAGGGTAGAGAACTCATAAGGAAACAAGAATAAAAAAGAAAAAAAATATCGCATTCTGTGATGAGTCTAATTATTTCACTTCACATCTCAAACCTTTTTATACCTCCCTCACCGTAGTTACTTAGGTCAAAATTTGTCACTGCATGTGTCCCTCGTAGTTCAATGGCGGCAATGTCGTATGCCTCAGCAGCCTCTTCTTCAGTATCTGTTTTTGAACATGATCAACAATTGATATTCCATAAGAAATCACATGCTGATGAGATGAAAGCTAAAAGATTCCTCACCAAAAGTTCCAAGGTAGATGTCTTTGGCATCCTTGAGGTCTCCAACCCGACCTATTCGGGCTTGCCACTTGCCGTCTTTCCGCCTTAGGGTCAGAAGTGATGTTTTGGTCAGTAATCAATGCTATCTTTGCAGTATTGAGAGGGTATCACATGGCATGAATGAAAAAAGGTAACCTTGTCACTCCTCTGTAGATGGATGCTCCTCTAGAGAAACAGCTACTTTTTCTGCAGCACAAGTTCTAATATAACAAAACAAAAAAGATAGGAGATGCAGTAATATTCAGCTGACTAGAAATCTTTCAGCTTGTTTAGCCTACCTCCTCACATAAGCAACAAATTCATCTTGAGACATGGTGTTCATCACTTCGAGTTCTTTTTCATAGTCAGAGACCTTGAAATTCAAGATAGGAGCATCAAAGTAAAAAAATCTGATAACTTCAGCAAGCATTTTGGCAAGAAAAATAGCAGGAAAAAAAAATATCATACAGGGAAGTTGAGCTTAGTGGATGGTCCAGGACCCCAATATTTAAGAGCAGCAAGATCATGTGCACGTGCTGCCATTTCCTCAGAAACATAGCTGCCTGCATGAGCTTCTCAGAACCATTAAACATATATGTATTATATGAAATCTTGGTATACTGGAGAAGTTTCAATATTCACAATACTGACCTAGATACACTGAACCACAGTGGTAGCAGCAGCCATAAGCAACAATAATGCGTGTCAGAATTTCAATGGAAACAAAAAAGACAGAATAAGTATCCCTAGCGAATGAATATGTATTCAACTATTTATGATGGCACTAATAACTAGAGTACAGAGTGAAACGGTGAAGAAATGCTGCATCCTACAACAGCAACTGTGAGTTCTAGTAACTATTGCAGCTGCTTTAATAAAACACACAAGCAACTTGTAAAGATCAGAGAAAAGAAACTAGAAAGAACAAATAGATTGATGGAGAAAAAACAAACCCTGATACCCAGGAAAAGACATGAATCAGAATCATTGAAATGGTGGTGAAAGAAGCAGCAAGTTGTATTTGGATTATATAAAGCAGATAAAATCATAAGAGAAGGTACTCTCTGATTATCGTATATTAGTGAATCCTTTATTTCCATATCTGGATCAATCATTAACCACAAGAGAAACAGAGTTCTGTTGAGCAAAAAGGTTTATGAGATACATGCTTGAAACAAAAAAGATGTTTTCTAAACCACATATTCAAACCTGGTATCTGAATACTAACCGTATCGAGAAACAAAAGTATAGGAAAAGGGATCTAAACTCAACTCAGGTACTGGAATTTCACAGAGCAAAAACACGGATGGGATGCTAAAGCCTGACTAGAATAGGAAAATCTAATCAGCAGCATTAAAACTGAAGATTTTGGAAGCAAACAATTCAACTTGGTCTAAAACATGATTTCATCTGGACTAAATGATAGAATTTTTGTTTAAATAGATATGCTCCTGAATCCTTCACCTACCCACACCACAAGTCAATAATATCCCTGGACAATGGTGCATTCCCAAGTAAGAAATCAATTCAAGCTTATCAAATTACTAAAAAGAACATATTTTTACCACGTGGATTTTTTTTTTAATATGTACTGAACAAAACGAGATGTAGATGATAAGTTGAATGGAATTTGTAATATTGGATTACTGGAATAGAAGGGAACAGAGAAAACAACTCAGTTCACATAATACCAGGTATACATGGGAGCAAATGAGAAAAAAAGTATTAGAGATGTTTTAGTTCTATCATAATGCTGGTAAAAGAAACATGTGGCATCTCTTATGTAAATCATACAGTTGTGCTTCATGGTAGAATATTAAGGAAAAGTAAAATATCAACATATCTTCTAAGGCTATGTTTGGTAGGAGGAAATGAAATGGATTGTTCCACTTAGCAATCCATTCAACTTCATTCTTGTTCCATTCCTTTCTTAGGTGAATTAAGAAATGGTATGAAAATTGTGCTTTGGTCCATCTGATCAACAGACACATATGACACGTTCGACCATTCCAATCCACCAAGTTCATCTGACACTCAGTTTGCCCAACCAGCAGGTCCATCCATCATGCTCAATCCACCAAGCCACTGTGGTTTGTTTGCCATCTCATTATTCCCAGATGGCTTAGTCCAGCTAGCCTGCCTAGTATTAAAGGGCAGCCCGGTGCACGAAGCTCCCGCCATGCGGGGTCCGGGGAAAGGATCCATTGTACGCAGCCTTACCTTGCCTTTGGCAAGAGGCTGTTTCCAGGATTTGAACCCGTGACCTCTAGGTCACATGGCAGCAACCTTACCGTTGCGCCAAGGCTCTGCCTAGTATTGCCAATCAAAATTTTCTGATCTTCCAACCTTATTTGTCTATATTTTATATTTGAAATAATACATATTATTAAATTTAGCAGAGGTTGAATGCTTCATTCCACCTCTTACACTATAGAATGGATGGGATGGAAGGTATGTTGCTTGGAATGGTCATGCCATCTTTACATATTGGAATGAAATCTTGGAGGAATGAACCATTCCCAATTCCACCCTACAAAGATTGCCTAGATTGACTATATTAGATCACATTATAATATAGATAATATCAAGATGTTTATCTATTACACATCACGTGACTGTGTGCATGGCTTCATATCCAATAAAGTCCAAATTGATAACATTGATCAACTCAAGGAGGTAAGTATCCAATAATATAAGGTTAGATAAAAAAAAGGGATTCTCTTAATTTCAACTCCAAGATTTAGCAGTTTCGTCTAGTTGTCAACTATTAATCTTTATCACCAATATTCATGAATAATAAACAATCTAGAAACTAGAACATACGAGGTGCATTACTCTATCCACTAAAGTAATTCTAAATACAAAACCATCTAATGTGCCAATAACTTTGGCAAAAAACCCAAAGTAATTATAGGAAGGAATATTCTCCTGGGAAAAAATAGGCACGCAATTAAGCTGATCCACAAGGCAGCCCATACATAGGTCAACAGAGTCCCTAAATATGTGAACTGTAGGATAAGGTTCAGCCCATACAGTATTGTTGCCTAAGCAACATAATCAAGTACAGGCACTTGAGAGATCTACAAAGGACAGACACTTGGTTGAAGACTTAATTTAGGACAAAAAACGGAGAGGCATGAATTGTCTACACACCTTGGATCGGAAGGAGACATTGTGTTATTTCAATGTATATATCACCTAGCACCTAGTTAACATTATTTTTTTTGTCTTTTAAGTCCACTAGAATACTAAATATAATCTGCATGATTGTGGCACACGCTATTTCTCTAGTTAGCCATCATACTGGCTCCGAGCCATTAAAGTTAAAGGACTTGTATCCAACCAAAATGTAGTGTAAGAGACTTGTATGAGAGATGGCAATGCTTGAGGTAAAAAATGTAGATGCCATTACAAGACATGGGCCTGACATGGTGCTACAATGAACACAACTTTGGGCATGAATCCAGAAAATGGACACCACAAAACACATATAAATAGGAAGGCAATGACAGGAATTTTCAATACTAATTAAGATAATGGTGGGCAAGGACCAGCGAAGATAAGAACAGAATGCATTATACTACAAGCTTGCACAATAAATAAAAGAACTCATAGCTCCAAAATAGTAGCCCAGTGGTTGGAAACATTTTCTTGTCAATAAAAGACAGTTTGGAATAACGGAAGGAGAGATTGTGTTATTTCAATGTATATATCGCCTCGCACCTAGTTAAGATTTTTTTTTTTTTTTGTCTTTTGAGTCCACTAGAATACTAACTATAATCTGCATGGTTGTGGCACACGCTATTTCTCCAGTTAGCCATCATACTAGTTCCAAGCCATTAAAGTTAAAGGACTTATATCCAACCAAAATGTGGTGTAAGAGACTTGTATGAGAGATGGCAGTGCTTGAGGTAAAAAATGTAGATGTCATTACAAGACATGGGCACTGACATGGTGCTACAATGAACACAACTTTAGGAATGAATTCAGAAAATGGACACCACAAAACACATATAAATAGGAAGGCAATGACAAGAATTTTCAATCACTAATTAAGATAACGGTGGGCAAGGACCAGTGAAGATAAGAACAAAATGCATTAGACTACAACCTTGCCCCATAAATAAAAGATCTCATTGCACAATAAATAAAAGAACACATTGCTCCAAAATAGTAGCTCAGTGGTTGGAAACATTTTCTTGTCAATAAAAGACAGTTTGGAATAACAATTTGTTAGCACAGTTATTGTGAATAGCTACAGAACATTAGTAAGTGCCTATTTTAGGTACTGTGAGTCCTGGATTTGGTGGCAGACAGCCACCACCATGTCAAAGTTTAATTGACAAGACCAATTCTTGCACCATATTGGAGACCCAAACAAGTATCTAATTTATATTCTAATTTTCTTAAAAAATACAATCAATTTCCTAAAATCTTATAAGAAAAAGGTATTTCACATTTCTTTCTCGATTAGGATTTAAGAAAACGATAACCTAGAAGGAGCTACTTCAATTTGTTTGCTTCTGCAACATTCATGAACAACATACAATGGAATCAACAAGGTATGTGAAGACGTACCATGTTTGCCTTTCCGCTTCCTTCCTTCAACTCTGCTTGTGTTGTCCCAAAGGTGTGCTTCAAATTTTCCGCTCCATTTTAATCTGTAATCATGGTACCATCGAATCATCATGCAGTTTCAAAAATCAAAAACATTAGTCAGGATGGAAACCTCTCTTTGACTATCTTGCCCATAGACTCACTTAGTAACTCCATGAAAACTGGATGATCTGGGTGCGGCGTATTTCTTCATTGCTGCAGCCACAAGATTACTAACCTTTTTTGTGGTGACATTCTCAGGTAAAGAACCTATGGAGCAACCATCAGTTACTTCTTGCGCAATCTCGTTCTCTGCAAAATGATCAGTTGGCTTGGCTGTCCCATAACTAGTAGACGGTGTGTGAGTATTGTCAGATTCCTTTCCAGAAACAATGTTAATATGATCAACATTTTCAATAGCGTCTACACCAACATAGCACCCTGATAGGATTTCCGAACCATTGCATTCCCCAGGAACACCAACAGTGCCACTAACATCCGCAGTAGCGATTGGTTCCACTTCTGAACCATTAAAATACAAGGCACTTACAGACGCCCCTTCCAGGCCATTGCATTCCTTTTGAACAGTGGTTCCCTCGTGAAGTACACCACTGGAAGCATTGAAGTATCCAGTGCTCATTGGAGCCACTTCTGAGCGATAGCAATCCTTACTCAAAGCATTTTCCTCTGAATCATGTTTCTTCCCGATGCTTGCCGTATCTACAAAGGGATCAGATCTATTAGCATCAGAAAAACTAACTTCCAGTGCTGCAGTTTCTAAGCTTCCGTCTTCATCTGTGCCGTGATTTCCCTGGGACAAGGCCACCAATCCAGAACACTGGTGAAGGGACGGCAGCAGAGGGTTGTGATCGCTGGAAAGTTCATCACTTTCCACTGGGACCGATGGTTTTCCCAATCCGTTCATTCGTGCCCAAAAAAGCTGCCTCCTCTCTCTTCCTCGACTCGTCGTCAAACCCTAGTTCCCCTCTATTGCAGCAAATGCTACGGCTATGCGAAATTCAACACCCTGTGCACCAAAAAAACACAGATTCGCACACCAAGAGAGACTGCGAAAACAGTGACGAAAAGCAAGAAAATCGAAATTTCACGTACTATACAAGATGCGTAGATCTGTACCGAAATGTATCGAAATGCTTAAAGATTTGCGTCTATCCCCAGATTTCCCGTAAAAGAAGCGCGATCGCATGCGTGAGCAGAGCGGTGGAAATCAAAGCACCCGCGCCTTCGATCCACTGAGGAGAGCGCGGCGGCACGCCTTAGGATTTGTGCTTGATCCGTGGGAGAAGGGAAGGGGATGGATAAGTTTCGATTGGGAAACCGCGTCGGTGAGTCTAAAGTTACCCTCACGTTGAGGTGAACCCATTTAACGAGGCGCTGGTTCCGTGGTTCGTGTGCGGCGGAGGACGAGACGCTCGTGCAGGCCGTGCGATCTTCACCGCCCGATGCAATCGTACTACGGTGATGAACGGTGATGAACGAGTCACGACGGATGAATCATGAACGCATTATTGTTTGTAATCCGTTACGCTTTGACCCGTGAAGAGATCGATGCATATAATTACTAGTGTCTATCACATTGACGCGTGTCCTTTATGATTTGTGTAAGGTCCGATATTGTTTACTTCACCGTCACCGACACTTGAATTCTTCGTTTTACAGCTCTGTTGTTTACAATGAGAGATGTCTAATTATTATTTGGACTTCCAAATTAATTCAGATGTGGTCAAATATGATTTATATTGTAGATATTTCTCATACCTAACTGATCTAGATTTGAAATTTTACAATGAGTTATTATCCACAAGTTAATTAAGATGAGAATATTTTATTATTTTATAAATTTTATATTTATAAATTTTCTCATATATATATATATATATATATATATATATAGAAATGCTATCCTGAGCACCGATTTCTTGAGCACCCGTGAGCACTTTCATCCCGGCCGTTCATCCAATCGCGCGCGCAATCTCAGCCATCCGATGCACAGTATTTCTCCTCGGACCTTCGCCGCTTCTCGCCGCCCGTTCATCGCCGTCCGACCACCGTCGGCCGCCGGACCGGACCCGTTGGAACCGCAACTCGCCGGCGGTCCTGAAGTGGCCGGATTCCGGCCGCGATTTGGCCGGAATCCGGCCGGATTTCGGCCGGATTCGGCCAACAGACACTGTTGGCCGATTCCGACCGAAATCGGCCGGATTCCGGCCAAATCACGGCCGGAGACCGGCCGCGGTCGACGCGCCCGGCGCCGGCGCGTCGACCGCGGCCGGTCTCCGGCCGTGATTTGGCCGGAATCCGGCCGAATGCCGACCGACAGTGGCACCAGGCACTGTTGCCTTGTTTCGGCCGGAATTCCGGCCGGATTCCGGCCCAATCCGGTCGGAATTCGATGCCGGAATGTGCGCCGGCGAGTTGCGGTTCCAACGGGTCCGGTCCGGCAGTGATCGGTGGTCGGACGGCGATGAACGGACGGCGGAAGCGCGTGGAGGTCGGCGGTCGGTGCTCACGGGTGCGTAGGAATGGGTGCTCAGCGTAGACGAACTCTATATATATATATATATATATATATATATATATATATATATACACACTTACGCACGTGAGAAGAATAGTTAAAGATAATAGGAGTAATGACAGGAGTGGAAAAGAAAAGAACATAATCCTTGGTGAGTAATAAGGTGCATCAAAAGCAACTAGAAAGTTTAAGCCTAAATGTTGGGATGATTTAATGGTTTTATCCAAAATTTGGATAAAGATAAGGGAGTGCTAAAACGGCCACAATTCGTATAAAAACGTAAGTGTATGTTAGTGATAAAATGAGAGCAAGAGAGTTTTGTCCATCAAATTGAGTATTGATTAATGATTATGTGATTGTTTTGATCAAATTGGCAGGAAGGATGGATCTGAGTGTAGGTTCATCTATAGTCAAATTAGTGACTCTACTGTCTAGAAAGGCATATAAAGTAAATTTATGACCATGTATGTTAACTAAATATTTAACTCTAATTTTTACTATTCGTCCAATATTACATATACTAGATGTTTTAATAAAAATCATGTCTGCATCATGTTCTTCTTGTGCTTGAATTAGAATATCTTTTCCCTTGGTATTTGTTTGGATTGTTTTTTGTATACTTATTAATTTTGTTTCTAGCTGATTCAGTCTAGTTTCTAATACTGAAATTTTTGTTTCTAATAGGGTGTTTTTTTTGTACTTCCTCTAATAGTACGAGTAGTTGGGTAGGAGAAAATCGATTTTTAAGGGAGGCTATTCACTCCCCCCCCCCCCCCCCCCTCTCTAGCCATTTCCGATCTTCAACAGATACTTCTTCTAAATCTTGAGCAAAAATAATAGAATATATAGAAAAGGCTGTAGAGACATCTAATTGTACTTCTACTTAAGTCTAAGTTAATATAGGATACTAATTTGGCTTCTTTCGTATATAGGTTTTTTCTATTGGGATAGGCAGAGGATTGATGCCCGAGTTTATTACAGTTGAAACAAGTTATAGTATTTACATATGTTTTTTATGGTTTATACCTTCTCACATGTTTGATTTTATTTAAATATGATTTTCTAATTTTACTTTTTCTTAAATAATATGTTTATTTTGGTTTTGCTTGTATGGCAGGTCATGTTCTTCTACGATAGGGTTGCTGCTTGGATAATCAATATTGTTGAGAAGTATATATTTGACTACAAAACTCATATTGTTGATTTTTTAGTTATTTTTGTATTTGTATGTATGTATATTTTTCTTTTAAAATTGAGATTATATGATTGTACCATGACTTCTATATTATCATATTGGGGTGCGACTTTCATGTCAATCCAAGTCTTATGGATTTCTTTTCCTAGATCTCCAGGTAACTTATTAACAGTCTTTGTTCTAATTCTAGATTACAATAATTACTTGAGACTGCTGTTAGGGTTATAAAGTCATTACAGAACGATTTTAATCCAATTCCAACTAAATAATTGTAATTGTTCTAGTCTTGCATAACTTCTCTTTGTCTAATATCTAAATCTGTGTTAGCATCTTTGGTTGTAAGAAGTCTATGGATGGTGTAATAAAAATTTAATATATTATTTCCTTGAGGCTATTCTAGCTATCTATTTTGGAATTTTTCTTTGTATTCTTCCCATACGGCTCTAGCCACATCTCCTAAATAATTTTCTGCCTATTCTCATCATGACTTCTCCTGTTTCTATGTATAATTCATGTTTTGCTTGATAGTCTCTTTTTACAGAGATAATCCATCGTTCTAAGTTGTATCATATAATTATGGATCACATTTTGTGATGTTTAAGAGTACAGAATTGCGTCCAAAGAACGTAATCTCTGATATGACCTTCTTTTTCCTATTATCCTTAATAGGGGATTGTTATTTGTGTATGGAGCTATAGTTCATTGTTTTCATAGAACTTTCTAGATATTATACTTCAAATGGTGGTCTAGAAGTTCCTACTGATGATTATGATGGATTCATTAAGTTCCTTTGTTCTCTAACAATTATATTTTGTTTTTCATCAAAATAGAGTTCCCAATCAGCTTCTAATCTTACATGTGTTTTTTACTTTGTCTTGAATTCTATTAAGTCTTTTGGAATTAAGTATTTAGCGGCTTCCGCTGGCATATATATATATATATATATATATATATATATATATATATATATATATATATAGAGGA